>NC_137817.1:61128203-61283203 GCF_963921795.1 Nannobrachium achirus | reverse complement strand
TATATATTGTCTTTTTTGAATAGCTTGTATACATGAGTATTGTACAATTGACAGATTGATAGTATTGACATTGGTTCTCAGTTAATAAGGTACTATATGTTTATTAATGGCAGTGGTACGGCCATGTTTAAAATAAAAGCATGAATATATTAATCTATTTTAATAGCATAGTATTGAATGCACAATAACATGGTGTGTGTGTGTTTATACCCATGAAACACAATTTTACATAACTATACAATATATGTTGTACCCCCACCCCCACCCTACCAGGTAGGGGGTCCCTGCTCCATCTCCCCATCAGTTTAGGGGTCCCTGGCCTGAAAACGTTGAAGACACCTGTTCTAATGGTAGCTGCTACACTCAGCGGCGTCAGTTCAGAAAAAGCTAAGGTATGGCAACATGACTGGTGTCTTGCACGCGCGCCCTTGCGCGTGTGCAAGACACCAGTCATGTTGCCATACCTTAGCAACAGGCACGATGAAAAGTACATTTTATTATGTCTCCCTGTAGCCAAGGTATGGCAGCTGCCATAGCTTGCCATACCCAATTGACGCCTCTGGCTACACTGACTGACTTGACGACCAAGACCTGTTTTCAACATTATGCAAATGAGCGGTGACTACCATCGAGCGCCTCTGCTCTGAGTTACGAGTGCAGATGTTTTTCTTCTCTCTTCACTGTGAAACTACTGTGAAATGTACTACTGAATATTAATAACAAACGTTTAAAGGACAACTTTGTTTAGTTTTTTACAACAAGGGTTCATATTTCAACGATTTTGATTTCAGTGGGCATGAGTATAAAGTGGCTAAATTATGTCTTTTTAGACACAATAAGCCAATTCCCAAGATGCACTGTAGTCTTTCATGGGCAGATGTGACTTATAGTCACAGCAATTAGTGTTACTGTAAATAGTAATAAAGAAATCGCCGGCTTATCGTGTCTAAAAAGACATATTTAGCTACTTGTATGCATGCCCCCACCCACTGAAATCAATATAGCCAAAACAATAGAAGCAGTAAATGAAAACATGTTAACACTCATCTTTTCTTTTCTCTAATTACAATGAAAATAGCTAAAACGATAGAAAGCAGTAAATGAAAACATGTTAACACTCATCTTTTCTTTTCTCTAATTACAATCTAAAGTATGAACCCTTGTCCTTTAATCAGTGGGAATGGCTCGCAGCTGTGTTGGCCACTTATAGAAGTGGATGATTTGGCCTCATGTGCTCTCCTCAGTGAAACGAGTCAAGGATTTCCCAATCCAATACAAGAAGTAGGCCTTTGCCAAGAATGGAGTTGCAAAACCCACCACCACATGATAAACTGATTAAAAGCATTTTGTTTTGTACAGTACTCAAACAAACCCGGGAAGCAGCCTCAGGGGAGGTCATTATTCTTAGTCAGAATGGTGAGGGTCGGAATCAACTACGTTACTGACAAGCTTTGACAAGCTTGTATTTATTAAGTCTCCTTACTCGTACAAACTTGCTAATCGTCGTTGTCGGGTGGAAACCTCGTATCTCCAAGTTTCAAATTGGTATGTTCTTTCGCAAAGTAAAGCCCTGCTTCATCGTACAAGGCAGACGCACAGAAGTAGTGAAAACAGCCGATCTACAAGCACACAACGCCTCGCACACTAATTTACTCATTCTTTAAAATGATAAATAAAAAAAAAAGGTTTTGGACGCACAAGGTTTCCACCCGACAACGACGTAATGCTTTCATTTAAATATGTCAGGTTCAGAGTCCTGTACTACAATGTTGTCTTAAAACGAAAAGGCAATGGATTCTAAGTGCAGCCGGCTCTGAGTGGCCGTGTCCTGTAGGGACTGCTGTTTGGACCGGATGTTTTTTTTTAGCTCTGCTTCAGTGACATTTCCATCTAACCACCTCCACTGATCCATTCCTAATCCAATTCCTGGCTCTAATCACACACACACACACACACACACACGCACACGCACGCACGCACGTAAGCACACACTTGTGGAAATACACACGCAAACACACAAACAAAGACATACGTGCGCGCACACACTCGCACGCACGCACGCACGCACGCACGCACGCACGCGCACACACACACACACACACACACACACACACACACACACACACACACACACACACACACACACACACACACACACACACACACACACACACACACACACACACACACACACACACACACACACACACACACACACACACACACGCTACTGTGTACTCATCCAAACTCAAACACATCCTGGGCTACAGTTAAGGACGTTTTGTAGTTCTCATGTAAAGACAGGTTGGCCACAATGCTTTCTGTTTCTGAAGGTTGCTGTTTCATATTGACAATCAATCCCTAGACATGGATTGGTCTATTCTAGGGGTCTTCAACAGGGGGTCCGGGACCCCTAGGGTGTCCTCAGAGTTACTATAGGGGGTCCTCCAAATATTTGCGTGGTAGAAACTTTTTTCGCCTTTTTATATTAACTAGCAACGCGCTCACTACGCAAGGTGTATTTTCGGCAAAGAGGTTTGGTGTAGAGGGGAAAAAGAGCAGACTAAGTACAGAGTGAAAGGTCCGTTTCAAGTGGTTAAATATCTGAAAACACACATTGGCATGAATCCAAAATACACTGATGATTGTGCTGTCAAACGATGAAACATTATGGAATGTATGAAAAAGTTGTGGGGGTCCCTGCTTCATCTCTTTCTCAACTAAGGAGTCTGTGGCCTGAAAACGCTGAAGACCCCTGGTCAGATCTTTTTAGTTTGACTAATTTACTTTCCTATCCACAAATTTCCAACATCCCATCGTGCATTGCGCAGAAATTGGACGGAGCTTCCGGCGCCGCAGCCGAGTGTGATCTACAAGCTCACAACGGCTGCATCTGCGACGCGACGCGACGCGACGCAAAGTGAGCTTGTATGTCTGCTGTTAATAACCGGAAGTGTGGTGCAGTGTGGTGCAAAACGTTCTCCAGTAAATTCCCACGGAAACAGGTGGATAGTTTCCTTTAAAACAAGAAGACAAAGATACAGTATCTTCAGGGAAAGGTGATACGAAACTATATACACAGGGCAACATACTGTATGCAGGGGTAAGAATCTAGAATCTGTTATTTAGCATAAATAATACATATTTTCCCATCAGAGTTAAATTGAAGCTGCCAGAATTGAAGGAAACAACACAGCACAATGTGCTGGCACGCGCGCACACACACACACACACACACACACACACACACACACACACACACACACACACACACACACACACACACACACACACACACACACACACACACACACACACACACACACACACACACACCTTTTGACTCCTGCAGCTATTAAAATCCAATAAATAATAAAATATGACAGCTCATTTTGTTTGGCCCAAACCAAGTGCTATATAAGTGCAGTCTGTTTACTGGTGCAGTCCGTGTGGACCCTGTGTGGGCGGCACTGCAGAAGCATGCAGTGGTGTAAAGTAACTTAGTACATTTACTCAAGTACTGTACTTAATAGGGGTGCAACATATCAAACCGAATACCAAATACCGAACCGAAAGACCTTGTAAAGAACCGAATGACCCTGTACCGAACAATAACTCCACATCCACATTCACCTGGAACCCCCTCAAGGACCCATAGGGGTCCGCAGAGCCCACTTAGAGAACCACTACCTTAGAGGTTTGGTACCTTATTGTTCAAAGTTAAAACAAATAAATGTATAAATCAAGGACATTTCTGTTTAATTTTTGTATTGAAAAAGTATCGAACCGTCACAGCAATATATCAAACCGAACCGAACCGAACCGTGAATTGTGTAAACTGTTGCACCCGTAAGATTTTTAGGTACTTGTCTACTTTACTTGAGTATTTCCTATTTCCAATAATTGTACTTCCACTCCATTACATCTCAGAGTGATTGATATTACTACACATTTGTTGTATTGTTGTTTAACTACTGACGTATTATCTTGCTTATTATCTTGCTTATTGTGTTGATGTATTTCCTGCTAATTGTAAGTAGCTCTTGATTAAGAACGTCTGCTAAATGCCTAAACTGTAAATTGTAATCTCAGATTCAAATATTGTACTTTTACTTTTACAACATTTATTTGAAAACTTTAGTTACTAGTTACTTACTAGTTATACGTGCACACACACACGTGCACACACACATAAACACACACAAATGGAACAAAAGAGAGGAAGAAATCATTAACCACACTGCAAACAGCTGTATTCCCTGGTGGCTGAGTGTCTGAATGGCCCATAATAGCCAATGGTCCTTTACTCAATGTCCTGAGAGAGAGAGAGAGAGAGAGAGAGAGAGAGAGAGAGAGAGAGAGAGAGAGAGAGAGAGAGAGAGAGAGAGAGAGAGTTTAGTCTTGATGATATTTTGATGATGTGCAAATTGCCAAAGGTCCAGTGTGGCAGACAGGCAGCATGGAGCAGATGCAGTCCCTCATCAACCTCTCAAAGCATTCCCTGGCAGTTTAACAGCAGTTTAGTTGGAGTGTGTGGGGGATCACCAGCACAACAGAGTACCTCTTGAGGCCTGCGGGGGACCACAGCCTATAGAGAGAGAGAGAGAGAGAGAGAGAGAGAGAGAGAGAGAGAGAGAGAGAGAGAGCTTGGAAATATACAGGGGTGTCAAAAGGGGGGGGGGGGGGGGGGGGGAGTGGGACAGGGAGTTACTAGGGCCCAAGGTGGAGGGGCCTGGAATTATTTTACACTTTAGCTATTGAAAAATAGCAGATATACAAGCTCACAGCGCGGCACCGAGTGCCGCGCTGCGAGCTTGTAGATCTGCTATTTTTGAAAAGTTTGAAAATGAGTGCAAATCTTTGAATATATGTATTTTTTTAAGCATTTGTAACTCAAATTTTGCTTCTGGGGGGGTCCCTGGAACTAAATATTTTGAGATGGGGGGTCCGTGGCCAAATACATATCATTTTGGGGGTCCTTCACATGAAACAGTTTGAGCACCACTGACATAGAAACATGAGGCGCAGCTTGCGTAGCTAGTTCATGCAGACAACTCAGGGGGCGCGCCTCCCCGATCAGGTGATCAGTCACATGATCTCTTCACCTGATCGGGACAGGTATTTAAACCCCTCTGCCTTCTGCTCATTCTGGCTTCTCTCCTGTGTGCGGTCGCCCTGCTCTGCTCGCTGTTGCTCGCTGCTGCCGTCATCTGCTGCTGATGTTTTTTTTAAATCCCACCACCTCCCCAGCATCCACCTGTAGGCTCTGTTTCTACACGCCCTACGGGGTCAATTCATTCCCTGTAATTCTATTTGGTATAATTATTCTATTTGGTATTATTTATCTAAAATGTTATGCTTACAGGGAATGAATAGAGACAGAGCCCTGACGCCAAACTATGCTTCATATATCATGCTCATGCTTGTCTATATCATGCTCAGTAATTGCTCAGTAAATGCTCAATAAATATATATTCTAAATTAATCCAAGAGTTGTCTGAAATAGGTTTTTCAAAAAACCTTAGAAGGATTTGAAGTATTCAAAGACTTTTCACACATTTTCAAAAATAGCAGATTTACAAGCTTGCAGGACGGCACTCGGTGCCGCGCTGTGAGCTTGTATATCTGCTATTTTTTTAATAGTTAAAGCACAAAACAATGCTTAATAATGCGTTCCCAGTCCCCCCTATGTAGAACATTCATGGGGGGCCCACAGTGAATCCTAGTACCCAGGGCCCAGAATTTGGTGCGACACCCCTGGAAATATATATCGCCTAACACTCTCAGCCAGCTGTTCCGCACATAAATAGGACACAGGACCGGGGTGCCATCAGGGTTAGCAGCCTTACGGGTGTTTACCCCAGATTAATGGGCTGACCATCCTCAGGTGGTGCTGACTCTGCTCATTTATTATCTCGTGTCCCTCATCTTGACATAGTAGCTGTTCGTCTCTCCTTGAGAGCAGGGAGAAAGCCCTGCTGCATGTTTCCCGGACTGCGTGACTGATTTGCCTACCTATTGATTGACTTTGGCGGATTCCCTGGTAACCCTGTAAATAACTGGCATCATTATTTATAGTTTTGTTATTTTCTTGTTTCTTTGTTGTTGTTTTATGAGTTATTTGGGTTTATTGTGAAGTGTCGACCGGAAGTGTACTAGTAAGACGCCTCAGGGCGACAATCGACCTCAGCTTAAAGGGTGAGGTTGTGTCAAAAATGTGTACACGTCAACATGGACGGAACGGACGGATGAACGCGGACAAGCTGTGACGTTTCTCATAGTAAACCAGTACCATCCATGGGGTCTATTAGGCAGAAATGCTCCTGTTGTCCAGTTTCCCCAGCAGAACCCAGCAGCTCTCATAGTGGAGCCTATAAGCTTATCGCTTTTACACTATTTGTTTTGGTCAAAAGTGTTTTTATTTTTCATGAATGTGATACTAGTTGTCATTACAAACACATCCATGTCCCACAAAAGCCATCACACTCTGCTAAACAGATGTTATGCTTTATGTGTTTTGCCAAGTCCCGGAAAAGATGTCCTGTGATTGGCCAGGACAATCACTTACCCCAAAACATTATTTAAAGTATGAGTTCCGCTCATACTTTATAGGACACTGGACTGGGGAGCCATCAGGGTTAGCAGCCTTACGGGTGTTTACCCCAGATTAATGGGCTGACCATCCTCAGGTGATGCTGACTCTGCTCATTTATTATCTCGTGTCCCTCATCTTGACATAGTAGCTGTTCATCTCTCTTTGAGAGCAGGGAGAAAGCCTTGCTGCATGTTTCCCGGACTTCGTGACTGATTTGCCTACCTATTGATTGACTTTGGCGGATTCCCTGGTAACCCTGTATATATCTGGCATCGTTATTTATAGTTTTGTTATTTTCTTTCTTGTTTGTTTTATGAGTTATCTTGGTTTATTGTGAAGTGTCTACCGGAAGTGTATCATTTAGTCACTGCCTGGTACCCTTTAAAATGATGGTGTTGTTTCTGTGTGGCACACCAAGGGGTTGCACTAAACACTTCCTCCCATGCAAGGGGAGTCACGGGAGACAGGTTAGTTTTGTTGTTTTTTTAATTTATTTTTTAAATTAACATTTGGTTGATTTATTGATTTTGTAGTAGTTTAGGTCGCTGTACCTTTTTGCTGTTGTGGGCACAAGTTAAGAGCCAGTGCATTCTAGGGCAGCGGCAGAACTGCCGGACCGGGACCTAACCCTAACCTTAACCCTAACCACAGTAAAGCTATGCCTAAACCTAAACCTAACGCTAACCACCGACGTCGTGCGCCTCCGTCGCGGTAAACTTTCCACTGCTGGTCCGTGCGGTGGTGGCTGCCACGGCAGTTAACGGCGATGCCGGTCCTACTGCCGGCAATTAACCGTGACAGAGCACGACTGCCGGTCCAACTGCCGGTCCGTGCATTCCCTTTAGTACATGCAGCCAGCGAGGTGTGTTTGTTTGTATTTTCCTGCTTCCTTACGTTTATGTTGTACAATTGTTTGTTTTTGTTCTATTATTTATGTGTGTGTATTGTTTATGCGTTATTTTGTACAGTTTTATGTTGGGTTGTTTGCCAACAAGAGTGCAAATAAATCTACCAGTATGCAGAACAAGCTGTGTGGTTGTTGGTACTAGAGGGAGTGACACTGGATGATATTTCACATCACAACACTATGAACTGTGCATGGGAGATTCCCTCAGTCAAAGTCTGCAGAAAAGCACACTTAAAGAGAACCTCATGCACTTGAAGATTTGTGTGCGACAGCACTTACTTATAGCCCTCGTGGCCTTGAACACGGATTTAAGTAGGCCTGTGTGAGTCAATAAGGATGGACCGTTTCTGATCACGTTGTTTTTGCTTTCCAAAATATTCTCTTCTTTCAGCCCACGCTTTATTTTACTTCAGGCATTGCCTCAGGGTTTTTCATTTCGAACTGACTTCTGGGAATCACAGTTCTGACGGATCATAGACAGACAAAAATGACAGTTACACAGTTTGACTTTAAAGAGGTGGTGCCATAGTTTTGTACTTTTTCTGTTTTGTGTCTATGGAGTTAACATTACTCTAATAGACCACCGGGTGTGGTTATAATGTGCAAATTTGCCTTCCGTGTGTATTTTTGGTTACATCCTGAAAGCTGAAAGCCTCATGACTCAAAAGGCCCAACTGAAAAACACTGAGTTATTGACATCATAGATCAGACACTGTGGGTGTGGCTAACTTCAGCTGGGTCACCACCCACCTGGCAAGCAGGCATAGTTAATGAATTGGTGGGTGTGGCCACACAAAAACTAAATAATGTTAACACTTTCTGTACACTTTTTTGGAAAACATCTTCCTCCTAGTTTAATCATAATACCTGATCATCATGTTTTAGGGGGGAAAAACAATCAGTAAGGGCGAGTGCCAAAGTCCGGCCGGCCATCGGCCGCGGCCGGTACATTACATGCCAAAGGCGCACCGTTGCTCGGATCTGCACCAAATATGGCACAAACACTGTCCAGGGGTCTACCATGACAATAGTCACACCAGGGGCAACCTCACAGGCCTCATCAGGGGCCCTTAGGGGCTGAATGTACCGGCCGGCCGGCAGAATATAGCACCGGCCGTCTGAATTTACTAGCGGCCGTCCGAGGTACTACCGGCCGGCCGGCCGAATATACCGGCCGGACTTTGGCACTCGCCCTCTCTCAAAACAATGGCACCCTATCTTTAATGATAACATGATGTTGATTGTGAAAGCATAATGCCAGTGAATTTGCAGGCAAAAACAGGCAGTAATGTCAACATAATAAAACATAATAATAAATTAATGAATGGATTGATTGCTTAATAAGCAGTTACTGTAGAAAAAACATAAAATATACATGAGAGACGGATGGAAAATCTCTTAATATTTCTCTCCACTGTTACTGAGCTTGACTGCACCACAAATTAATTTACAACATAGACACAAAGACCCCCAACACCATACATCAATACGCATCTTAGCCAGTCAAAGATAATAGAACCTCCAGTGCATTGCCATTACGGAAATACAGCAACATATCTTTACTGTCAGGCAGAAATCTTAATGGCCTACTTCGTCATACTCCAGTGTTGTGCAAAATACGCATGGCGTGTGAAAGTGATTACGTCTGTCTGAGGCCTGGTTTTATAAATCCAGGTTATGTAATAAATATTGTTATAATATTTTATAAATATTGAACCAGAGTCGTTAAACTCATTTGCTGTGCCATCGAGTATTACCATAAAATGCAATTCACACGACGGTTGAAAATAAATTTGCATCTAGGAATTGAAAAACAATAATATCTCACATCAATCAATTACGTTCTTTCAACCAACCCACATGTTGGTTGAACCGGGAGAGGCTTAATGTCGGTTTCAGCCAGAGATATCCAAATATAAATAATAATAAATATTTCCAAATGCGAGGTGGAGAGCAACACCTACCATCAGCTCCCAGTGCTTACCGAACAGCTTGTCACATCAAAGCCGTGCTACTCATACGCTGAGTTGGCGGTGCCCTTGATGGAACCCATAACCTTGTGGTCGAAAGGGGAGTGCGAGTAGCTCTCTGAGCAGGCCCGGCGCCAGGAGACAATGGCTTAGGGGGCCGTGAGCTTAACACCTTCTAAGCCTGGCCGTACTCCCTCGGACTTCCTACTGGGTCCCATCAGCCACGCCGTCTATTCCCGGACTTTTGATATAAATTATAATAAAAAAAAAAAAAACATCGGAAATTCTTCTCTGTGTCTTTTTGGAGCGATCTGAAAGGGTTAATATGCTCTGACAGTCATTTTCTGGTGCTGGGTGTGATACTCCTAATATCCAGCAGGCCACGCCGTTGACTCACATTCTGGATGGATGGCTGGCCAGGAGGAGCCTCATCCTCTCCCCAGTGTTGAAACTCAGCAAGAAGCTCAAACAAGATGGCTGGTCTTTGTCTCTGTTCGTGGATCGCGGTTTCAATCACGTTCGGGCGCCGCTTCTCTATCGCTCCTTTCCCTGCTTCGCCGCACGTAAACGAATGGAATTGATCTCCCCTCCGCCTCGCCAAAGTAAGATCGCCGACCTCTGCAGGATGAATATGTACGCTGTGTCGAGCACTCCAGTACGTGTTGTTATCATGTGGGCTTTGTTTTTTTAAAACATGTTTGTAAATAAATGGCTTATTTCTTCGGCGCTACCTCTGTTCAGAGGGTTCTGCCGCGGCTTGCAACGTGTTAAGTTAAGGTTGCGAACATGCGCAAATGTGTGTTTCAAGTAAGTCGCCTTTGTTTTCGACTATTTGCAACTCCCATGACTCCCTTTTAGGGCCCTACAGATGGGCAGCGGTTGCTGCCCGTCTTTGTTTTTCACAAAGATGAACACAATCCAGCTCTCACCGCCCGCGTAGGCATGCGCGGATGAGCACGCGCGCGGTGATTTCACGTGACTGGGCCCGCCCGTCTCGCCGCCTCTAAACTTCTCTGCGCGGCCAAAATAAACGCCCGCCTAGGATGCGGTGACCGCGTACCGTCTGGAACTTGTAAAAATCCAAATGGGATTTCTACAACTGCAGTTAATTTTAATATTACCACAGCGTACCACAAATAAATTATCAAATTAACATTAACTAAAGCAGAGGGGGAAATAAAAAGTAACCTATTGGTGTACAAATGTAACAATGCTCTGAGAAATTGCAGCCAGAGTAAGCGGTTAATGTACTCTCTGTGCGTGCGTGCGTGCGTGCGTGCGTGCGTGCGTGTGTGTGTGTGTGTGTGTGCATGCGCGCATGCTTGCGTGCGTGCAGGAAGAGGCGCATCTTGAAGTCAACCTTCTTCCCAGTTGATCTCACAGCTGAATAAACAACAATTAACTCTTACAGAGATGAGAGTCATCTCATTATTTGATCCCTTCACAGGTTCTGGTCACTGCAGCTACAACCTATTAAATGCTTGGCAAAGGACCAGAGAGCTTTTAATAAATGGGTCTGTTTAGCCGTGTGGGTAAATGGGAAGTGTATGCTGTAATGTACTCAATTATTGCTACAGCTGAGTACAGTAGCTGCACATTGATAGTAACATACAGAGCTCTGCATGGCCAAGCACCAGCATATCTAGGTTCTCAACCTGTGGGTCGGGGGGTCAGTATTTTGGGGGGTGGATTGATTGATTGATTGAAGAATTTATTAGAAGTTTGCAATAGAAAAAAGTACAGTTTCATGACAGTGCAAATCACTGGTACAAGGTCAACTAAAAGGAGGTCCTAGAAAGCAGAGGCTTATTTCCACAGGAACCACACTTTAAGTATCTCATATAAGCAAATGGACCTGCAAGGGTCCATTTGCTTCCATTTGTTGATTCCATTTGTACAGAGTTTATGGGGGTCCTTGAAATTAAAGAACCACTGTACAATAAATCAAACAGAGCCTTAATTAGTATCATCAGTAACACCTGTGAAGGAAGTCGAAAGACACCCGGAAGTAGAACAAAATGGCGTATATGCATATACCCAATATAAGCGACCTGTAGGCTGACCTAGGATTAGATTGCAGATGGGAGGGGTTCGGAGCGATGCCGAATATTCTATGATTTTTCAAAGGTTAGTCATTATAATATAATTTATATTATAGCAAAACTATTATTATTTGCCAAAAGGGCCACTGGTGTTGAATGTATGAACAACTCTTTGCACTCTTTTTTGTTTGTAATGATGGGTGTGGTGCTTGATGATGTGGAAACAAGGAACCATTCACCACCTGCCTGTTGCAACAACAGCAGGCAGGTTGAGCCATGGATTTATGTTGTCTATGCAAAACTCTGCATCTGACATCAACATATCGTCGTTGTCGGGTGGAAACCTTGTATGTCCAAGACCGTATTTATCATTTTAAAAATGAACTAAACTAGTGAAAATAGCCGATCGTGCGAGGCGTTGTGTGCTTGTAGATCGGCTGTTTTCACTACTTTTGCGCGACAGCCTTCTATGATGAAGCAGGGCTTTGCTTGGTGAAAAAAAACATACAAAACTTGAAACTTGGAGATATGAGGTTTCTGCCCGACAACGACGATATTCTACATGAAACAACAAAGGTTTCCAGAGCTGCCCATGCTGTTCTGCCAAGCATGTCTATGGCACCGGTGTTCTCCTCTCCCCCGGCACTGAGCATCATGTTTCAGCCAGTGGCGTCAGTTCAGCAAAAGCTAGGGTATGGCAAAGATGGGAGTCCTCATGGAAAAGAGGCATTACATTTTGGATAACACGGTTCTATTGTGAAAATAGCAGATCTACATGCTCACAACGCCTCGCGCTGCGAGGCGTTGTGAGCATGTAGATCGGCTATTTTCACGATGCGTCTGAAAAAAAAATGTTTTGTCAGTTTTTTCCACAGGTTTCTACTGTTTCTTGGGCTGGATATGGCAGCCTGGAACGTTGTTTAAGTGCAGCTAAACTTAGCATGTTAGTAAACGTGCCACAATTAACAATAATGCATTGCACCTGTGCAGCTGACCTGCAGAACCTGGTAATATACCATTCTGTCAAGATGGGGAGAATACAAGTGTGGAGAATCTAATTATAATACCTTGTTAAAGTGACCATTATGTAAAATTTTGCATTTGTAGTTATTTTACTGTAATTTAACAACATAATAACCAGCACAGATAGACAAAGAGACATTCATGGATTTATATTTAAAAGTAACTTGGTAGCACTTTATAATAACTATACACTATAAAGCATTAGTTAAGCATTAGTAACTAATGAATTCATCATGAATTCATCATGAGTTCATAGTTTATTAATCATGAATTCATCATTAGTAAGGCATTATTTATACATTAACTGAACATTAGTAAACACAGTAGTTAAGCATTAGTAACTACTGAATTCATCATGAGTTCATACTTTATTAATCATGAATTTGTCATTGCGACCGTTAGGGAGCAGTTTACTACCAAAACCTCCACCGGCCGTCCGTCCGTCCGTCCGTCCGTCCGTCCGTCACACGTCACACGTCACACCTTTGTTTGTGTACGGTGTGATGTCATATATCTTCAGTATGACATCACACCACATGTGTACACAAACCTTTGTGTACGTTGCTGTGGCAACAGTCTGTTGTTGCTGGTCTGTTAGTGTACGTTAGCAACCACCTTAGCAACCATGGTTTTACCCTAGCAACCAACTGTTTACCCTAGCAACCAACTGTTTACCATAGCAACCATGTTTTTTTACCCTAGCAACCAACTGGGCATAAAAGGGATTCTGTTAGGGATCTCCATATATGGGCATGAAAGGGATTCTGTTAGGGATCTCCATATATGGGCATAAAAGGGATTCTGTTAGGGATCTCCATATATGGGCATAAAAGGGATTCTGTTAGGGATCTCCATATATGGGCATAAAAGGGATTCTGTTAGCTGTTAGTGATCTCCATATATGGGCATAAAAGGGATGCTGTTAGGGATCTCCATATATGGGCATAAAAGGGATTTTGTTAGGGATCTCCATATATGGGCATGAAAGGGATTGTATCCCAGATGATGCCCTGTTAGGAGATCCACACTAACAGAATCCATATATGGTCCTACCGACAGCTGCTATAAGCCAACCCTGGCGATAAGGTCTGAGTCGAAGAAATGCTTCTTTCCTGGCAAGAATTGCCCCTTTATACTGTAGGGCTCGTTTGTGTATTGTATGACATCACGCCACATCATCGGCTGAGGACTGTGTGATGTCATCATATCTCCATATATGGAGACATAAGTTGCTCATGCCCAAATATGGGCTGGTGAGGTCAGACTTAGTGTGATGCGTAGGTTATCTCCATATATGGAGATTCAACTTCAATGAGTAACCATGGCAAACTGTCAACTGCCCGTATGTCTTGATAATTGGTAAAACAAACTTTTGGCCTATTTGTGGAGATAAGCGACCAACGGTCGCTTATCTCCCGATTAGGGAGTCTTACTGGTTAGTAAGGTATTATTTATACATTTACTGTACATTATATAACCCAGGTTCCAAATAAGGGTCAATTATATGGTGATAAAAAGTCAAATAAATGACTACCTGGTTATGCATACTGGTTTAAATAACTCATGGTTAATTCATTGCATCATATGATTTTGCTTAAAAACAACAATAAATAGTTGGTTCATCTACAGTAATAAATATGCTTAAAAAGGTTGAAAACTCATGCTGTATTGTGTAAAATGTGCCAAAAACATTTTATATGTGAGGTTAAAAAATCGGGCTTTGAACAAATCCCTTTAAGTGCACTCCACTATAAAAGGAGCACTGCCCCTTTAAGAGTCTCTTCCTGATACAGACAGAGTGTATGATCAACAGAACAGTGAGTGAACAGAGAGAAAAAACGTCAGACAAAAGACATTTTTGAGCATTTATTTTCGAGAGTTTAAGTGTTATGTTTGTACAATATGAGTGTTTAAAGGCCTAGCCAAGTTAGCAGGAGTTTGAGCCAACAGAATCCAGTGCTTCAGTCAGCAAAAACGAACTTTGTGGCTAACAGCTAAGCTAACTGGCTGCTGCTGCTCATCAACAAGCCTGACCAGCAGCTGAAGAAAGACAGGAGAGATAGTTTTGAACTGAGTGGGTTCCTCTCCATGTGAGGCAACACACAGACATCGGATGGCAAGCTATTGGAGACCCAGGAACTGAATCTACAGAAAACATCTATTGGACCAACTGCATGGTTTGACCAAGTGACTTGAACAGAGCTCTGACTGACTAATATTTTTGAACTGAGACTTTGGACCGAGCAACTGAACTGTTTTGATCATCCACTGAGTTAACTGAACACAGATCTAAGGAAGAGGAAAAGACAGTGACATTTCATTTGGAAGTTAGATATTGACAATATTGCACTGTTTTGTTACTAAAATTGATATTGCACTATTTTTGATAATTGATTGTTTTTGATATTTTATTTTATTATTTTCTGTAAAGGTTGAACTTAAAGGTCATATTAAGGTTAAAGGGGAGTTTGAAGGTACTTGCCTGCACCTTTTATTTTGAAAGCATACTTAACCTGCTGAAAATAGCTCAAATAAATAGGTCTTACCTGTTTAAATAGGCTGAAAATATAATAAAGATTGACCGGTCCTAAATAGAAAACTATCTTTAGTTTGAATTAACTGGATTAAATATTTAGTTGGTAAACTAAATAGAAACACTGACCTAAGAACCTGCTCTAAAAAAGAAAGGTGTTGAATGGTTTTTGAGAATTTTGTCTACCTCCATCATTGTAAATAGTTTATTGTATGCATACTATTTTTGCTTCATTATTTCATTCAGTAAACTTGACGTCTTTATTATTCACATTTAAGCTCTTGTCTCTGGTCTATTCTTTTAGTCACCTCCTCACGAACCTAGAAATACGGTCATTTTCTACATCACTGCTTCTATCTCATTTATAAATGCTTTATAAGGCATGAATAGTCCTCACTTTAGATGGGCTCACGGAACATACTTAACTAACGAGTAGTAACTACCTTAATAAATCATTAATTGATGATGAATTCATGATTAATAAAGTATGAACTCATGATGAATTCAGCAGTTACTAATGCTTATTAATCATGAATGTTTTGTTTTATTATTACTATGTTGTTTCAGGTGTCCGCTTTTGTAATAAATACGGTCATTTTCTACATCACTGCTTCTATCTCATTTATAAATGCTTTATAAGGCATGAATAGTCCTCACTTTAGATGGGCTCACGGAACATACTTAACTAACGAGTAGTAACTACCTTAATAAATCATTAATTGATGATGAATTCATGATTAATAAAGTATGAACTCATGATGAATTCAGCAGTTACTAATGCTTAACTACTGTGTTTACTACTGTGTTTACTAATGTACAGTAAATGTATAAATAATGCCTTACTAATGATGAATTCATGATTAATAAAGTATGAACTCATGATGAATTCAGTAGTTACTAATGCTTAAGTACTGTGTTTACTAATGTTCAGTTAATGTATAAATAATGCCTTACTAATGATGAATTCATGATTAATAAACTATGAACTCATGATGAATTCATGATGAATTCATTAGTTGCTAATGCTTAACTAATGCTTTATAGTGTATAGTTATTATAAAGTGCTACCAGTAACTTTTATTTTCCCCCCTGGACCCAGGGTATGGCAGCTGCATACCCCTGCCATACCCAATTGACGCCCCTGGTTTCAGCGCTCTCAGCATCCAGCATTTTTTTTTTGGCTTAATGTTCTTGGTGATCCAGGTTTTAATTTTATTCTTTTTTGGGGGGGCGAACACTCTGAGTACCTCAAGTAGCAAATAGTTCCAATTTTCAGCTCATGAATATCACTTCTTTTCTAAAGTAGGTACTCAATACGCAAATCAATACCTCAAAGTTGCACTTACAGAAAACGGGTAAATTAACTTAATTACTTTCCACCACTGGCAGTTGGACACCTCTAGAAAGTAACCCATTCGCAACAGGCAATAACAAACCTAGCCCAGCCTACCCGACCATTTCTTTGTATTTACCTACTGTATATATTTTTCGCACTGTTTATTTTCTTTTTCTTTTCTTTTTTTTTACTATATCTACTGCATATAGTACTGTGTTCTATCCGTCTGTCATTCAATGTCATATGAGATACTTCAATGGTTTCCTATGGAAATAAGCGTAGAATTTTCTAGGATCTCCTTTTAGTTGACCTTGTACCAGTGAACTGTACCGTCATGAAACTGTACCTTTTTCTATGCAAACTTCTAATGAAGTCTTCAATCAATCAATCAATGTGAGAATCTTGTTAGCCATTCAAGGGATCTACTTGAAAGGATCTATTATTTATCGATGCCAAATGCACATGGAATGAACAAACCTCATCTTTATAAGGTAATTAGAATCATATAAAAAGCTTTCCCACCTATTGGCTTGTGTTTGGAAAAAAATGCCATTAATTGATATAGAGAAGGGAGAGAGATCAAATGAGTAGTTGATTAAACAATTACTTTAAAGGGCTAAGGATTCTATAGTCGTTCATATTGGATTTCATTTGAACTAACAAAAAGGGGTTTCAATGTCTCTCTCTTTCTAACTATGCAATTAGAACGTCAGACATCATAGCTGTTGGCAGCTATTACTATTGAGTAACCACAGCTCTCTCATCAGTCAAACGAGGTAAGCGGATCATGCCAATAGCATGATTGATGCAAAACAATGATTGTTTGTCCTGAGAATTCTGTGATGCAACTGTTGCACCTCTCTCTGAGACTCTAAAATTGAACAATTTAGTCAATTGTAGCGTGGGTTTAGGAGGGAATTAATCATCTTTTACTGGAAAAAACGCCAACACAACACAAACAAAGAGCCGAGAGCTGACACAGGTTTAAATGGAGCTTAATGGCAACATCCACCAGCAAAACACTGTGAGCCCTGCTGGCCTCACACCAGCATGGCTGTTATAAAACCACACAATGACAAAGCAACTCGTCTGCTGCTCAGACTCTCCTCTGAGACCCATCATCTCTCTCTCTCTCTCTCTCTCTCTCTCTCTCTCTCTCTCTCTCTCTCTCTCTCTCTCTGATATCTGCATGCATCTTATAGGCTCAGTGTGCAAGCATAATACTGTACCACAAGGGTGTGAATCTTTTGGGATGTAAGTTCTTCCTTGGCATACTGAAAGTTTCACATGTGTCTGAGTCTAGACAGACTCACAGAGAGACAGACAATTTAGGCAGACAGACAGACAGACAGACAGACAGACAGACAGACAGACAGACAGATTCAGATTCCTTTGTTTACCATTGTGTAATCCTGTTGCATAAATAACATCGGTAGGCTAGCTGTGTGCCATGTGCACTACAAAACAAAATCCCTTTATAATTCTCAAAAAAAAAAGAAAAAAAAAACTTGTAAAATGTTATACTTTATAGGCTACTGTATGTTCTGTTATTTGTGAACAAATCACATGCGATATTGCGATTCTGTTGAAAAAGAAGCTGATCGGGGTGCCCGCTGGCCTACTGGTCCGGGCGCATATTACTTAGGCATTGCCACATTCGATTCGATTCCCGATCCGGACGACCTTTGCTGCGTGTCACTCCCCATCTCTCCCCCCCATTTCCTGTCAATCTACTGTCCTATCAATAAAGGCATAAAAGCCCAAAAACTAAAGTTGATCTTGTTCTGCAGTAATTAGACTGCTCGCTATATCTCCAACGGTGGAGAATACTCTCTGCAACCAGGGACGCATACTGTAGATAGTATTAGACTAATTTGTCTAATAGAGGTACAGATCTGAAGGGAGCTCCACCAGTGCAGACAGTCTTCTGGGAGAGACAGCGAAGGAGCCTCCAGATACTGCTTCAGCTCCTCCTCTGCTCTGCTGCTGGCAGATTGAGGTGCAACTCTAACCTCAGTAAATGTCTTGCCCAGCAGACTCCCCCGTGCAGCAGATGTTCTGCTTTTAGGGGGCAGCGGGGCAGGGCCTTCTTCTTGGCCTGATTCTGTCTCCGCAGGATTGTAGTCATCTGGCATAGTGTTGTTTTTGACAGCAAATCTTGATTTAGTTTTATTCATAGTCTTTTGAATAAAATGTCATTTAGTTTTAGTCATAATTTAGTCACCTGAAAAGTTTTAGTTTTAGTCTAATTTTAGTCGACTAAATATCATGAGATTTTAAATGTATTTTGGCAGGCCTTGATGGCATCCTAATGACTGATTTTACACTTGGTTGCATGCTGAAAATAGCCGATCTACAAGATCACAACGCGTTGCAGCGCGACGCGTTGTGAGCTTGAGAACGTGAGCTTGAGAACGTTGTGAGCTTGAGAACTGCTATTTTCAGCAAGCAACACCTGAGAGCAACCAAACATAAAATGACTCTCTTCAGCACTAGTCACTCCCTAACGTTTTAGTCTAGTTTTTATTTTGTTGACGAAATTGTCAATGTATTTAGTCTTAGTTTTAGTCATCACAGCTTAGTTTTTATTTCGTTTTTATTTAGTTTTCGTCAGTGAAAAAAAACACAGTTGACACACAGTTTTCGTCATAGTTTTAGTTGACGAAATCAACACTGATCTGGCATAAACTCTTTCTGCAGAAAACCACATTAGCATCCTTATTCTGGGCATGTCATAACAGGCGAACATTCGACAAAGAGATTTGGTGTAGAGGGAAAACAGATGGGGATGAAGTCAGCAAAGGGAGACACTGGTCAGCAAATATAGGATTTACAGTAAGTGGCTAATTAACTTCAATTCTATGAACCAGAGTTTACCCTTGCCCTAAGACTTTATTTCTGTTTTTTTGCATTCATATGATTCGCATCTTTACTCTTCATAACATTTTTTTGTCGCTTTGTCTTAAAAAACAAACAAACATTGAAAGTGTGTTGTTGTGCACAAAGTCATGACATGCATTATATTAAACTGCATCTATAAGTAACATACAAATTGTACTATACTTAAAGGACAACTCCGCACTATAAGGTACTGTATACAGCAGGCAAACTTCCCTACTTACATTTTGATCCCAAATGACTGTCCATGGGGTCTATTCTGCTAATCAGATGTTAGGCTGTTCTGTGTTTTGCCAAGTTCCGGAAATGACGTGCTGTGATTGATCAGTGCAGTCACTTTGATTGGTAGTTGTGTCGAATGCTCACCCCAAAACATGATCTATGAGACTGTGGCATGCCAATTTTGTATTTTCAGTTTTACTCAACTACATTTTGAATTCCGGACTTTTACTTGTAACAGAGTATTTCTACATTGCCGTATTGATAAGCTTTACTTTAGTAAAGAATGTGAGTACTTTTACCACCAGTAAGACTCCCTAATCGGGAGATAAGCGACCTTATCAGCATTTTATGTGAGCTGCAGTGGAGGGGGTCCTCCACTGGGGGCGTCACGACTTTTGCATCCGTTCTGGAGCACGAGGAGTGGGTGGTCCCCGGGAATTCCCCGTGAGCTGCCCCGTTGGGGTGGTCATTTGGTCATTTTTTCCACATTTGGTCATTTTTTACACTTGGGGGTCCCCCAGGGAGCTGGGGGTCCCTGGGGCTCCGGGGGTCCTTGGAGGTTGTAGTTTGGCAGTCAAGGAGTGTGTGTGCAAAATTTGGCATGGATGGGGGCAACGGTTGTGGAGATATGAGCAGGGCAAAAGTGTGACGGACGGACTGACTCACTCACTCACCCACGGACAGCCTGTGGAGGTTTTGGTAGTAAATGCGACCTACGGTCGCAACCACTGCCTATTATACCACCACATTACCTGTGGAGCTAAGCAGATATAGAGAACAAAGGCTGCAACGCGGTAAACATGAAACAAGATGCCGTTCTCTAAGAACAACTGTTGGTTGTAGATTATTGCAAACGTGGGAACACTGAATGCAAATGTCTGTCTGTCTCTGTACCAGCACTGAGCTGTCTAATGGGTGTGTAGGGTTCTCAGGGTATCAGTATTCTGCTCTTCACCCTGCAGGTTCTGCACTAATAGCACAGGAGCCATATTTTTACCTGATTAAAATCCCCCTGGCCCCCTCCCCTCCACAAAGCAGAGATATACGCAAGTAATGTCAAGGTTACACTGCATTAGTCAGTCAGTCAGACTTTACCGTGATCCTCTCACTTCCATCTCAAGGACTAACTCCTGGCGATAATTATAGGGCGGTATGGAATGTTGCAAGCACGCACGCAGGGGTGTCGCATCAAATTCTGGGACCTGGGTACAAGGATTCACTGCGGACCCCCCATGAATGTTCTTCATATAGGGGGAGGGGGTTTTAACCCATTTAGACTGGGAACGCATTATTACGCATTATTTTGTGCTTGTAGATCTGCTATTTTTGAAAAATCGTGATAATTTGTGTAAGTCTTTGAATATTTCAAATCCTTCTAGGTTTTTTGAAAAAAACTGTTTCCCATCTCAAAATATTTAGTTCCAGGGACCCCCCAGAAGCAAAATTTGAGTTACAAATTTTCACTTAAATACATATATTCAAAGATTTGCACACATTTTCACGACTTTAAAAAAATAGCAGATCTACCGAGTGCCGCGCTGCAAGCTTGCATGCACGCACGCACCTTAATGACACAACCAAACTCACACACCATGCAGTTTTATAGTCCGATAACTCTCATATATAGACCGGAAAACATCTCAGATGAACCGTAAATATACAGTGGGTGTGAATATTAGATTTAATCTTGGCAACCTAATATATGGCCTGGCAAGAGCTCTCCATGTAACTATATTCCTCCTGTGCAGATGAGATGAGTACGTATATTTCAAAACAGAAAAGGAAGACATTTTTAATTTGACATTTTTACCACATGAACCCTAGTGTCCCTATTATGGGCGTGACATAACAGGCGGTGAGAATGGTTACAAGCTCACAACGTGTTACGTTGCAACGCGTTGTGAGCTTGTAAAATTAGCGTTAGTTTTGACAAAGAGATTTATTGCCCAGACCCTTGGGGGACCCCGGGTCAACGAAGCATGTAGGGATTAACAGGGTAAACATAATATGATGAGCCATCATTTATGGTAAAAAGATTGCGTAGCTATGGTGAGAAAGGCCTTGGAACACATGCAGGCCCAACCTTGAATGCAGCATATTATTACCATAATAGAATTTACAAGGCCCTCACGATGAACTCCAATCATATATTGCCCTACAGGCAGAGGAGAGCCAACTGCCTAGAGTTTTCAATGTTGGCACAAAGAAATTGATACTAAAAGTGGCGATGGTGTGGTCATTAGTGGGAGAAAAAGGTGTTCACTTCCGTCAGAAAGCGTGAAAATTTGCACCTAGAGGTATTTTTGTGGTCTGAATTAAAAAAAATTGACGGATCCAAGCACTTTTCCCATGGGATCTGGTCTGTGAAATGAGAATTAAAGATGGCTCTAATTCACTTACTATACAGGGAAAAAAGACCCCCCCAAAAAATCATCTTTAAGTATTACGTATGTGAGGAGTCTAACTAGGGTTTTTTTCATGATTCTGAATCCATTGCAAGCCTTTGTTTTAAAAATGGACCACACACTTTTCACAGTTTTGTAGGGTCCATTTTTAGCCCAAGGAATGTTTTTTTGTGCAAAACAAATGCTTGCAATGGGTTCAGAATCATGAAAAAAAAAATAGATAGACCCCTCACATGCTGGGGGGGGGGGCTTTTTTCCCTGTATAGTGAATTAGCAATCTTTAATTCTCATTTTACTACCAGATACTATGGGGAAAGTGCTTGGATCTGTAATTCTTTTTTATTCAGCCCACAAAAATACCCCTAGGTGCAAATTGTCACACTTTTTGCCGGAAGTGAACACATTAACCTATTTTTGTTACATATTTCTCCGACTACATCTGCTATTACATGGGACGCGTCACGGTTGCATATAGCCCTCTAATGTTAATTGTGGTCTGCATTTCTATAGCCTTTACATTCACCCAATCACACACACATTCACACACTGTGGTTGGAGCGAAGAGAACCATGGTAAATGGCGCATTTATATAGCGCCTTTATCCAAGGCGCTTTACATAGATTGTGCATTACATTCACCCATTCACAAACACATTCATACAGCGATGGCAGAGGAAACCATGCAAGGCACCAACCTGCTCACCGGGAACAACTAGGGGTTCAGAGTCTTGATATGAATAAACCATGCTCCAATCAATCACTCAGGTTAGGTTAATATATAAATGAGCAAAGGATAGATACATGAAAGCTAGATAGCATTTTTACTAGGTTTACATATGTTTTATTTGCAGTCTGTCAGTCACACGTCACACTTTTGCCCTTCTCATATCTCCGCCACTGTTGCCCCGATCCATGCCAAACTCATCTAGCGCCACCTTGAGGCAGATTCTTGCAAGACACATGTTTGGACACTGCTCCTACAGATTTTGCCCTAAAATCACGCAAACCGGTACACAGTATCCCTACAGTTATGTCATCAAAATGCATCTGTCCCATCTAGCGCCACCATCTGGCTGATTTTTGGAAAACACTTTTGGACACTGCTCCTACAGATTTTGCCCTAAAATCACACAAAGCGGTACACAGTATCTCTACAGTAATGTCATCAGCATGGATCTGTCCCATTTCCCATATTCCCTCCTGATTGGCTACCATTGCCTTCCAAAGTTTGTGTATGCGACCTGACGGTCACTTATCTCCCAATTTAGGGAGTCTTGTTGGTGTATTACATGCTTATTGTATTGATGTATTACCTGGCTGCTTATCGTAAATCGCTCTTGATTAAGAGTGTCTGCTAAATGCCTAAATTGTAAATTGTTGATAGATAAACGAAGGACCTCTTTATTACAGACGGAATGTGTAAGTAGCTAAAATTATATACATTTACCAACCACTGCTCTCTGAAAGTCGTAGTAAAAACGGTCATAATTATACTATAACTGTGGAATTTCTATAGAAGTGGATTGGGGCACCACTGGTGTCAAAACAGACACTAGAAGAGGCATAGCTATTCATGTGGTCTCCCTGGGAGATTCGCACACATAGCCCAGGACTGAACCTGAGACCTTGTGGTTTTTCCTTCCTGTAATCAATGTTCTCTCTGTGGTTTGTGTTGCTGGAGGAAATGGAGGCGCTCCGCTCGCATAATTGGAAAAAAATGTGTCGGAAGGAAGCTCTCGCGTCAACGATTTCCCCGTGTCGAGTTTACATAATTACAGTTCACACAACGCACCTGTCATAATGTGTGTGTGAGTCTCACACATTGTGTTACAGCAGGGGTGGGCAACTTTGATGATGGTGAGGGCCACTATTATTTCCACCTTTACTCCAGAGGGTCACATTGCATATCCTACTTTTGTCATTCTAGTATCTCATACAAAAGAAGTAAAAATAGAAGATCTACAAGCTCAAAACGCATCGCAGCGCGATGCATTTTGAGCTTGTAGATCGGCTTTTTGCTTCTTTTGAATTGGAATCCTGAATTATTTGTTGTTATTTTTTAATTCGAAGCCTGAAGTGTAACATTTTGATTTAATTTCAAAGGTATTTAGTTACTCATGTTAACTTTATGAACCTAAATACAAAAACAATGGACATAAAACATTTTTAGTACTACTATTCTAGTCATTAAGCTACTAATATAGACTGATGGAATTAAAGCAGATCATGGTTATAATTGTAATAATATATCAGTATTACGGTATTAACCTGCGGGCCGCATTAAGTGAAGGTGGGGGCCGCATGTGGCCCCCGGGCCGCCATTTGCCCGCATATGTGTTACAGGCACGTACACACATAGACATCAAAGGGGGCTTGAGCCCCTGCCCTTTTATCCATCTGTAAAAAGTGCCCTCTCCAGACCATGAATGCAGTTTTTACTATGGTGAAAGAAATGCAAATGCCTCCTTTACATAGCATACCTGAAGGCATCATTCAAGAGAATATCCTCGTTCAAACTCTCCTGAACTTGAATGCAGCCATCTTATAATGAAAGAATTGCCCTCTCTGTGTAGAAATCCATGCAGTTACACCACATCTCCAGTATTGACTTGATTATGCTTAGTTCAGTGTGGTATCAAGCACCGAAAAATAGCCGACCTCCAAGCTCCAAGGCTGTTTTCGATATTTCCACCAAAAGGCCCTTTTAGAAAGGTCAGCCCTGCCTCTCTAACATTCTCTGCACGTCCCTGCATTGTGGTATACTAGCTCCCTCTTGCAGCTTCTGGCTAAAGTGGTGAGTGGTGGTGACTGGTTCTTTGCCAGTCATGTCAATCGTGTCAATACATATTTTGGATATACAGTACTGTACGTCTTTGCCTATTTAACTATACTAGAAAGGAGGGCTCAATATCTCCACCAGGACACATGTCCTATATATATCCTATAGCAGGGGTCTTCAACAGGGGTCCGGGACCCCTAGGGGGTCCTCCAAATATTCTGAGAATTTTAGCCAAAAAATTGTCGATCTACAACGCCTTGCGTTGTGAGCTTGTAGATTGTCAAAGAGCTTCGGTGTAGAGGGGAAAAAGAGCTGAGTGAATGGTCAAGTTTATTAAGTATTGACGGTTCAAGTAGTTAAATATCTGAAAACACAAATTGACATGAATGCAAAATACACTGATGATTGTGCTGTCAAACAATGAAACTATATGGAATCTATGAACAGGTTGTGGGGGTCCCTGCTTCATCTCTCTCTCTCAACTAAGGGGTCTTTGGCCTGAAAACGTTGAAGACCCCTGCCCTATAACCTTTATTCACATGTCTAAATTGTGAAAAAAAAGCAACAGATTGGCTTGTAATCTTCATCAGGGCTTCATTGATAGAAAAAAAAATATATATATATATATATATATATATATATATATATATATATATATATATATATATATACTGTATAGGCGGGCCTATATGATAGTCCAGATGTAGCCGGACTGGCCCGGCATGAGGCGATCTGGAAACTAAATTATTCCAGGAAATGAAAATGACTGCATTCCTCATCCTTGTTATTCATAATACAACAAGCTGAAGATGTTATCGGCCTACCCAAGCGTTGCCAAGGTGTTTGCGCTGACTGAAAATAAATATATAAAAAGACATCAGAGCCAAAACCAACAAAAGATGGGGAAGCTGCTGCTGGGCAAACCTTGCAATGGGCTGTCGAAACCAGCTGCTCTAAACTCACAAACTAAAAATAGATTCTAAGCTACCAAAACAAAACCAGAAAACTAGACGGCTGAGATCTCCCACCCGGAACTAAAATAACAAATCTCAACAACATGAGTAGTACAACATCTGGAAAAGAAAGAAAAACCGAGGGGGAGAAAATAGTCCACAACACTCCGGCTGGCTGTGTCCGTTTGAATTCATGTCTCTCCTTGCAGTGCTCTCCTGCTTCAGCTCTCTCTCAACTAAGGGGTCCTTGGCCTGAAATGTTGAAGACCCCTGTCCTAAAAGATGTATACTGTATATGACATTTTTAAAAGTGCACAACAACACACTACTGCTTGGAAATAAAATTATATGACAGTTATATATCACAGTCAGTAAATCTGAGCTCCATCCTCAATTTAGCAAACCGTAGCACAGAATGACCTACTACTCAACAGAGAGAGATGACAGCTAACCATTTAAAGGACAACTTTCATTTTTTACAACAAGGGTTCATATTTTAGATTGTAATTAAAGAATAAAGAATATGAGTGTTAAAATTATTGAATTTACTTCATTCTATTGTTTTAGAGAGTCTTGTTTGAGTAGTTCGGGGCATGCGTACACGTGGCAAAATATGTCATTTTACACAGAATAAGCCCATTCCCAAGATACAACACAATCTTTCATGGTTGGATGTGATTTATGGGTGCTAGAAGTGTTACTGTAAGAAACTGCTGGCTTATTGTGTCTAAAAATACATTATTTAGCCACATGTACGCATGCCACCATGCGTACGTATGCCCCACATTTTAGCACGGTAAACGCGATAAAACTATAGAATGCAGCCCAAAAAAACAACATTTTAACCCCCCCTTGTTGTAAAAAAACAAAGTTGTCCTTTAAGAACTGCATAGGAGTAATTCAATAAAAAAGAAAAAGATTATCAGTTAGTTTTTGTCTGTCTTTGGTAGTGTTCACAATAGGGACCCTTAAAACTAGTTAGATATGTCCCAAAAATATAACCTTACATGCTCATATTTCAACTAGTATTACAAACAATAACAATAATCTTGTCAAACTAAAAAGTCCATATGACGATGACCTCAAGATCCTCTCCATATGGGCTGTGATCTGGCCCCAGTCGAGATGTCACTGATTGGTCCAGGTCCTGGCATGCTTGCTGGGAGCGCTTTCAAAAGCTGAAAATGGATACATTATTTTCGAAACGCGCTTACGATGTGAACCACTTTTAATCAGTCCAATCATCATGACTGTACAGAGATGCAGAGCTGCTCGTCCGAGCTGATGGTCTGGCTGTGTCCCGCTGTGGGCCACCGGGGCACCTACACACACTGGACTACGGTCTACCTAGCCTGATTTCATACTCAGTCCACTCTGAGAGTGGGCAGGGTCTATGGGCTGGACACCAGCAGCGTTACTCCTCCTCTTCTGCCTATCACCAGTAATCTCCCTAATCGGGAGATAAGCGACCGTCAGGTCGCAGTGTGATTTTAGGCCAAAATGTGTAGGAGCAGTGTCCAAAAATGTGTTTGAAAAAACCGGCCTGATGGTGGCGCTATATGGGACAGATCCATGTTGATGAGATGAGTGTAGACGTACCGTGTAGCGATTTGCGTGATTTTAGGGCAGAATCTGTAGGAGTAGTGTCCAAAAATGTGTTTGAAAAAATCGGCCCTGATGGTGGCGCTATATGGGACAAATCCATGTTGATGACATGAGTGATAGAGCAAGTGTGTACCGGTTTGTGTGATTTTAGGGCAAAATTTGCAGGAGCAGTGTCCAGAAATGTGTTTTGCAAGAATCGGCCTCATGGTGGCGCTAGAAGAGGGCCATGTGAGAATTGATTGAGAATTGATTGGAGGTTGTGGTTTGGGAGGCAAGGACTGTGTGTGCAAAATTTGGCATGGATCGGGGCAACGGTTGCGGAGATATGAGCAGGGCAAAAGTGTGACGTGTGACGTGTGACAGACAGACTGACTGACTGACGGACTGACGGACAGCTGGTCGAGGATTTGATAGTAACTGCGACCTGACGGTCGCAAATTAAACCTATTAAACCGACCCAGGCGACGCAAAGCAAGCTAATGTGAACATACTGTACCCACGCCACCACTCTGTCCATATGTCCGTCCGTCCATCCGTCCGTCTATCTGACCGAAACTTCACTTTAAACACAAACTGTCCTCTATTCCAGATGGGGACTGTGTATATGCCTCAGGCCACACTGAAGACTACAAAAAGGCAAAGTATGTCCTGTTCAGAAACATCAGAGATGCCAAGAGACAGTCGAGCTTGAAGCAGGAGGGATTGTACACCACCACAGACTACCAGAGCATATCGTCGTTGTCGGGTGAAAACCTTGTAGTCCAAAACCGTTCGTTTTGCATTTATCATTTTAAAAATGATTTAAACTAGTGAAAACAGCCGATCTACAAGCACACAACGCCTCGCACCGCGAGGCGTTGTGTGCTTGTAGATCTGCTGTTTTCACTACTTTTGTGTGACGACCTTGTATGATGAAGCAGGGCTTTACTTTGCAAAAGAAAGTACAAATTTGAAACTTGGAGATACGAGGTTTCCACCCGACAACGACGATATGAAGACCTCAGCATAGAGAAAGAGGAGCAGAGAGGAGAGGAGAGGAGAGGAGCATCACAGAGAAGAGCAGAGGTGGAACCAACAGTGCTCCCTTTGAGGCCCTTAACATTCACCACCAGGCAGATGATTAACTTATTGTGCAACATTGTTTCCTCACTCAACAGTAAACAAACCAATTAAGTTTAAGTGTATAGAGGGTATCTTCACATTAATAAAGTGACAGTTTAAGGACTTTTTAATAGATCTAAAATGACAAATTAAACATTGGCCAAAGTGTCAAATATTAGAGGCTGACATTGTGAAAATAGCAGATCTACATGCTCACAACGCCTCACAAGCTACTATTTTCACAATAGTCAGGTGAGCTTCAACGCTTCCCGTCTTCAACAGGGGAGTGGGTGAATGAGTATAGCACTTTGTTTTCCCGTCTCCTTGTTCAGCAAATCTGACACCAAATGTGTGTGTGTGTGTGTGTGTGTGTGTGTGTGTGTGTGTGTGTGTGTGTGCGTGCGTGCGTGCGTGCGTGCGTGCGTGCGTGCGTGCATGCGTGCGTGCGTGCGTGCGTGTGCGTGTGTGTGTGGCTGCGTGCGCTCGTGCGTGGGAGAGAGAGAGAGAGAATCTGCATAGATATATTTACGACCTGGGCTGCTACCTGAGACATCATTTGACTAATGAGGACATTAAAAGAGGTGATAGCTTATCCGGCCTGTCTGTGATAGAGGACCCCTGGGTGTGTGTGTGTGTGCCTGTATGCGTGCCTGTGTGTGTGCGTGTGTGTTGTGCGTGTGTGCGCGTGCGTGCGTGTGTGTGTGTGTGTGTGTGTGTGTGTGTGTGCCTGTGTGTGTGCCTGTGCGTGTGCGTGCGTGCGTGCGCATGCGTGTGCTATGGCGTACTGTATGCAAGGTGTCTTGGGATAATTGTTTACATCACTTTGGATGAATCCCTCTCCACTCTGGTTTATTGCCTGTCATGGATGCAGCAACAACACAACGCCTAAACTAATGTTGTGTCTGATGCAGAAGCATTAGGATCTATTTATCTATGCAACCCGCAGCACAGAGGCATTAGGATCTATCTATCTATGCAACCTGCAGCAGTTTGCATCCATTATATGCAGAAACACTGTGATATAGCTGAACAACAACAGCTGGGTGGCACGAAGGAGCCATAGTTAGGTACACCGTAGCCCAGGGGTCTTCAACGTTTTCAGGCCAAGGACCCCTGGCCTTAGTTGAGAGAGAGATGAAGCAGGGACCCCCACAACCTTTTCATAGATTCCATATAGTTGAATCCTTTGACAGCACAATCATCAGTGTATTTTGGATTCATGTCAATTTGTGTATTCATATATTTAACCACTTGAACCGTCATTACTTAATAAACTTGACTTTCACCCTGTACTTAGTCTGCTCTTTTTCCCCTCTACACCAAAGCTCTTTGCCCACAGAGAGAATAACGCCTCGCAGCGCGAGGCGCGAGAGCTTGTAGATTTGCTATTTTTGGCTAAAGTTCTCAGAATATAGACACAAGGGTTCAAGTGGTTAATATAAAAAAGGAGAAAAAAACGTTCTATCACTCAAAGATTTGGAGGACCGCCTGTAGTAACTCTGAGGACGCCCTAGGGGTCCCGGACCCCCTGTTGAAGACCCATGCTGTACCAATTAGGTCTGGGTAGGCTCCACTCATTCTTTATAGTTCAATCAATCACGAGCACATATTTTGATTGGTCATATTTAAATGTCAGAAGAACGTCGATACCAACCGTATCCTTCAGTTTGAAAAGGTAATTTATGTCGGCGGTATATAGCCTTAAGCGAGTTAATGAATGAACAACTTGTAAAACAGTGGTTTCATTGTGGTTCATTCAATTCAAGATGTGGATATGCAATCAGCATAGGGTCCCGACTCCGAGTCTGTCAGTCAATTCATTTGTGTACTTACAGTATTATCATAGTGGGCAAAGGCGCCTTCCCAGACTCTGGATGCAGCAGGGACGTGCTGGCCATTGGGAAAAGCGGGACAACTCCCGAACGGCCGGTTCATTCCCGGCCGGTCCAGGCCGGCCATTAGGAAAAAAATAAAAATAAATTGTCTGCCTTCGTTCCATTTTGGCGGCTGTGCGGCCAACAAAGTCGGGCAGAAACTTTGTATCTCCAAGTTTCAAATTTGTAATTTTTTTTCGCAAAGCAAAGCCCTGCTTCATCATACAAGGCCGTCGCACAAAAGTAGTGAAAACAGCAGATCTACAAGCACACAACGCCGTTGTGTGCTTGTAGATCGGCTGTTTTCACTAGTTTAAATCATTTTTAAAATGATAAATACAAAACAAACGGTTTTGGACGTACAAGGTTTCCACCCGACAACACCAAAATATAACTTATGTAATTGGCCCACTGGCTTGTCACTTTGTCACAAATCTTTGAGTAGCAGCAGCGCTAGAGAGATCTCTCTCTATAGCGCGCAATGAGGGCCTCTCCAAGTCTTTTTCCCGGGCTGAATCAGGGGCCCAGCACGTCCCTGCCCGAGTCTGTCAGTCAATTCATTTGTGTACTTACAGTATTATCAAAGTGGGCAAAGGCGCCTTCCCAGACTCTGGAATGGATGCATCTAAAAGAGTTTGGTTAGCCGGCGTACGCACACAGCAGATGAAAGTGGTTGTAGGTATAGATTTGACTGTAAACATGTAAACCATAAAACCTGCCAGAGTTTGAGGACGCCGACTTAATTAAATTCCCTGAAACAAAAAGAAAAAAAGAAAAGTTCCATCATGTGAAAAGCATATTTGCGAATGGGAGTGCCAATTTAAAACGTAACATCCAGGATTTCACTGATTTTATTGTGTACAACTCTACTGAAAACAGTTGATTTATTAGATATATGTTTTCAGAAGTTACTATGAAAAGCTCCACCGGCTGTCCGTCTGTCTGTCCGTCACGTCACTCTTTTGGCCCTACTCTTATCTCCGGCACAGTTGCCCCTATCCATGCCAAACTTTGCACACACACACTCCTTGGCTGGGAAACCACAACCTCCAGCCCTGATTTCTCACATGGCCCTCTTCTAGCGCCACCATGAGGCCGATTTTTGCAAAACACATTTTTGGACATTGCTCCTACAGATTTTGCCCTAAAATCACGCAAAGCGGTACACAGTATGTCTAGACTCATGTCATCAACATGGATCTGTTCCAGTTCCCATATTCCATCCTGATTGCCAATACCAGGAGTGCCCACACTTTTTTGACTTGAGAGCTACATTTAAAACGTCTAGCTCAACATGATCTACCCAGGGGGCTTTGGAATAGCGACACTGGCGTTACTTATAAGACAAAAAAAAAGAGGTGAATATTTTTTTTAATATTTTAATTATATATAGTTTTAGGGGCATGTCATGTGGTCTACCTGCACAGCCTTTGTGATCTACTGGTAGATCATGATCTACCTTTTGGGCAGCCCTGGCCTATACTATTGTCTGTGTGCGAACTGACAGTCGATTATCTCCCGATTAGGGAGTCTTACTGGTTAGATACACGTTTTCAGGATGCATTCTGCAGGCACGTCATGAATGCAGATGGCAAACAGTCCTCTAGCCATGGAGGTTGTGTAGTCTGCTGTCATGACTGCATCAGACATGATTAGCATAGACACAGCTTACAGCATGTTGTCACTGGGGTGGATCATGTGTCAGAAAGATATAAGGATTAAGTCAAGAGACTTAATTTTTTTTATTGATAAAAAAATAATAACGTACACCATGAATTTCAACATTTTCATTTTTTTTCTTGTGTTTTGGTCTTTCCAGTGTCTCTTCCAGCCCCCAAAAAAACATTCATTAACTCTAATGCCTCATTCACACTACAGATATATAGTTGAACGTTTTGCTTGGTAATTCAATGTTATCTCTATGGAAACCAGCTTTAAAGATGCAGCACACACAAAGAACAAAGCTTTGAAAGCTTTAAAGCTGTTTTCCATTGAGATAACATTGACCAAGCAAGCTAAACGTTCAACTATATATCTGCAGTGTGAATGCAGCTTAAGCCTTAGCTCTCATTTCAGTGATTTTCTGAATGGACGTGTCTGAACGGCACTCTTTTGAAATCTGGCCCCATTCTATGTCACTGGGGGCTCATTTCCTATTGGGCCCCCTCGAGAAGGGGGCGGTACTTTTTGGAAGGCTATATTCTATTGAGACTATAGGAGGTGGAACCACCATGAGGTAAAGTGTTGCTGAAATTGGAACGATACAGAGAAGATTACGAGTGACTCTACATGGTTCTCATCATGGTTCTCTGATATTATCTGTATCGTTCCAATTTTAGCCCGAAGACAGCGCCCCGTTGCCAATGCCAATAGGGCATTGTGGTATTGCATCTGAAATGGCTTGGAATTAGAGACAGACAGAACATGACATTTCTAAATCCGAATGGTTGTTTAGGCTAAAACCTGTATAAAACCGTATTATGGACCAATGTTTATATCAAATATATAGGCCTATTTTGAAAAGCATGGGGTGGCCCCTTTAAAACATTGAAAATTATTATTATTTTCATTGTGATAACAGTAAATAGCTTACATTATTCTATGTTAGTTAAATTGATCCAATTGATTGAACATTAAAATAAACGTTCTCTGAAAAAGCATGTGTCCCGCCCCTCTGACCAGTGGCCATGAACACTTTTGACATGTTCAAGTGGGCAACAGAAAAGGTTGGGAACCTCTGCTGTGGAATACGATGAGTATAGAAATCTTGTCAATAATCACTCTAGAAACAGACAAGGCTAATTGGGAAGGGGAGTGATGAATGCAAAATGAGAACGAATAATGAATACCATAACAAACAAATGCATGGCTGACTTGATATTAAGCATGTGGATCATGAGCTTGTCCACTTACTTGCATCTAAAAGGTTATGCAATAATTTGCAAAGCATTAGACTAATGTACTATGTATATAGACGATGATGAGCAATACGCCCAAAGAAATTAAGTCATGTAGCAAGAATGAATGTTGAATTGATAACGGCAATTATCAGGCAGGCTCTTTCAATTTATGGCTGACTGACAAACAAGCCACCATATAAACATGACAATTAAGCAAAAAATGAACACTGATAGGCCTATAATTACGACCATAGGTCGCAGTTAACTATTTGTTTGGAGTGGGACAGACCTGAAAATAAGGCGAAGGGCAAATAAAAGTCTTTGGCTTTCCTTTCTATTTCCTCCTAAATAGGCATTTGTAAAATGGCCTGGTCCAAGACATAAAAAGGCCTATGAAATAAAACCGTACAAGAGAGGCAGCAAAAGTCCAATCACAGAGCATTTATACCTCACATTTCACATAAAATGTCAACAACGTGGAACTATAGCTTTGGCCTGGTTTATGTCATCATGCTTGTGTCAGCAGAACACCGTTGACTCAAGGAGACTCTTAGTGGGGTAAGATGATCTTCTGTACATGTACTGTATAGCTCTATTCATTTCATTACTTTGGTTGCAATTGCTTTGGCAATCTGACTGTCACTGCTATAGCCTACTGTACAGTACATTTGGGTTGGTAAAGTAGCCTGAACTAATGTCTCCTCCTCTGCACTATAATGTCTCCTCCTCCTCCGACATGTTATTTCTGTTGTTCTCCACATGAATGAACCGGTCACGCTCCGTGGGGCAGGAGGGGCGATGCTGCGAATGGTATTTGATGCATCTTTTGGGAAAACCTATAAAGCAGAGGTCAGCAACCTTTTCGAAATGAATCGCCATGATTTAATTTTCTAGATAGTCAGTGTGCCATGTCATTGTCAACATAAATTTGAATGATAACCCATCAAAACGTCAATCATATTTTGATTATCAGGACATTGTTATAATGGTCATTAGACTCAGAGCAATAACCCACCTATCTCCCCGATTCTCTCCCCGATTCCCTCCCCAAGTCAAAGTTCAACATTTTAATGAATGTAGAATTATGCGCAGGATGTCATTTGCTGCAAATTAGGTGACTTAATTTAATTGACCAAAACAATATTTAATTTTAAACAAAAAAATCCTCTCTCTGACTTCTGCCTGTGTGTCAGTGATCACCCTCCCCTGTGCCAATGTTGGAACCCATTGCCTACCCCTGCTATAAAGTATCCAAAGAGACTGACGTCTTTCAAATTGAAATGTGCCACAGCACAGTTACTCACTGCAGAGAATCTTGTTAACCTGGTTCTCATTTACTGATCGAACAGTTTTCCATAGCTGCATTTAATGAGGAACATTGTCATTTACCAATCTCATATTTAGAGTGATTATTGCTCCGTTTCATCACGTGCCGATCAATCGGTTGAGTCCCTAATGCAAACTTGATGTTTTGGTGTCACGGTTCGGACAGAAATGTCCTTGATTATAAATGTATTTTTATAACTACGTATTTTTTAGTTTTAACTTTGAACAATATGGTACCCAACCTCTAGGGTAGTAGTGTTTCTCTAAGTGGGCTCAGCGGACCCCTAGGGGTCCTTGAGGTGGTTCTAGGGGAATGTGGATGTGGATTGGTATTGTATTGTTCGGTACAGGATCATTCGGTTCGGTACAGGGTCTTTCGGTTTGATATTCAATATTCGGTTCGATATGTTGCTCCCCTAATCCCCACGTCTTCACGGCACCACTATTTATTTCTCTAACACAAATCCCAACAAGGTCAGGACATGGGCACGGTAACACACTTCATATACAGCATATATAGGGAGGAAATGATCCTGTGGCTTGCAACGGAAGCAAAGTAGCATTGAGATATTTGTTGACAGTCTGGGACTGGGTGAATATGATGAGTAGTGGTTGTCATAGACAGATAGTGTGGGTGTGTGATTTGTGCCTGGATCGCACTGCCACGGGCTCGTCTGTGACAGCGCGGTCACACTGGTTGTCGCCTCCTCGCAGTGGGGCTGTGTGGTTCAATGTGATGAATAGCTTCATCTGCTTGGTTGCTGCCATGCCCAAGGGCGTCTGCACCAAATGCTGGGCCCTGGGCACAAGGATTCACTGCGGGCCCCACATGAGCTTTAACTATTTTTGTGCTTTAACTATTGAAAAATAGCAGATATGCACGCTCACAGTGCGGCACCGAGTGCCGTGCTGTTAGCTTGTAGATCTGCTTTTTTTTTTTTTTTCTTTTTTAAACCTATATTTTTATGTCAGTGGTACTCAAACCTTTTCATGTGAAGGACCCCCAAAATGATATGTATTTGGCCACAGACCCCCATCTCAAAATATTTAGTTCCAGGGAAAGGGACCCCCCAGAAGCAAATTTTGAGTTACAAATGTTCGCTTAAAAAATACATATCAAAGATTTGCACACATTTTCACGACTTTTCAAAGATAGCAGATCTACAAGATCTACAAGCGGGGCAATCGGTACCGCGCTGTGAGCTTGTAGATCTGCTATTTTTCAATAATTAAAGTATAAAATAATTAAGGCCCCTCCACCTTGGGGCCCATAGTAACTCAGTCCCACGTTTCTCCCCCTTGTGACGCCCCTGCTGCTATGCCATCACTGAGCTACTGACTCGCTTGCGAAGGAGGCTAGATTTCTTTCCTTCTTTTCAGGATACATTGAACTTATTTGCTTCTGTATCGGGGACAGAGGTTGTGCTATATGTTAAGCTGTGTTAGGCTATGTTAGGCGTGTAATTGCTGTTTTTTGGCCACAGAGAGAGAAATGGGAATGGGAGAATGGGACAGAAAAACACTTAACAGAAAATGGCAGCACCTGGTGCACAGCATGTTATGGTCTAAGACTTCTCATCACTTTCCCGGACAGACGCGTATCAATCTTGACATTGTCGAACACCCCCCCTGCCCACCCCCTCTCTGTCTGTCTTTTTGTCTCTCACTTTTTTCTTGGGAATTGCTGCAGATCAGGTGATGCAATACAGTAGCCACAGTAAGGGGACAGGCGGTTGAGGGTTTGATTGAGAAGCAGAATAACAGTGACTTAAAGAGAAACAGAATGTGAGGAACTTAGAGTGAATGGGTGTGATGAGAATGTAAAGGCCCTATCATAGTACAGTCTGGGGTGATACGCCATCACCGCAGTGAAGTCTTTTAACGTCATAAAACTACAACATTACATCATTCGCCACGGTGAAGGGCTTTCACCGCGAACCCTGACATCTCTCCTCTGTTTTTACCTTCAGACATCTCCCCATCACCCCGTTCACTGATTGGTTGATCTAGACCAATCAGTGTGCCCCCTGGTTTCAGAGGCACAAAGGCATCATAGTCACAGTGATAGGACTTCACCGTGACTATGATGGCCTCCACTTGTTATCTAATTTTTAGGTGATAACTTATCACCTAAAAGTTGAGGTGATCACCCTTCACCTCGGACTATGATAGACAAACAGACAGAGAGAGACAGACAGACAGACAGACAGACAGACAGACAGACAGACAGACAGAAGATAATGATAAAGATGTGAAGGAGGAAGGATGGTGATGGGACGATAAGCGATATTATCGTTTATCGTGATTAAAAACACTCACGATAATCGTATCGAGGAGATTTAATTTATCGTGAAATCGTCCTCCGTCGTGCACTGGGATCAATTCACCTTGTATTTGCCGAGCTGCATATCTGGTACCAATTAAACCCTCTATTTGTAAAACGTACTTATTATAATATACGTACTTGATACAGTCTTCTTTTCACTCTCTATCAAATCTCTTTGACAAAAAATAGCCGATCTACAAGCTCACAACGCATCGCCTTGCGACGCGTTGTGAGCTTGTAGATCGGCTATTTTTTGGTAAATGTTCCGCCCCAGGATAATGGATGTTGGGGATATTTTGATTATCACGATAATATCGTAAATCACGATTTATTTGGTCACAATAATCATGATGTGAAATTTTCATATCGTCCCATCCCTAGTCTGTTGTTGTTGTTGGTGGTGGAAGTGTTAGTAATGCTGCTGTGGATCCAGTCAGCCAGGTGGACTGACTGACTGACTCACAGGTGAACAGACACTGTGGAGTCTCTCAGCGGGAGTCATTAGCTGTCAGTCAGCCTGGGCCTACAGTCAGACTGCCTGGACTCACAGGAGAGAGCGGACGACAGGTTGACGAGAGGAAGGAGGCAACAGATGGAGATCAGAGGGGATTGTGGAGAGAAAGGGAGAGCGTGGAGCGAGGTGAGTGAGAGGACAGAGAGAGGAAACGCTGTCTCTAGAAACACTAATGTGTTGAGTGTACACCTGCCCACTATACCAAGACATCAGACACATTTAATGATTTATTTATGTTCACATTTTACAATAAAACGTATTGAACACAAATACTGGTAGATGCACTCATCAAGTTCAGAATCTCTTTGATACTTTGTCTAATCTTAGTCTATGGATACAAGAAGCAGCGTCTCCTCCATATGTGGCAGCTGCCTATTATCACAGATATTGAGCAGAATTTTACCAATGCTTTGGCTTTTGTCTTGGGAATTCCTGCCGTCTGCAAACCCCTTACAACTAGTCTGTGTACACATGGCCATGGCTTCCAAATATAAACACAAGTAGTTTACACTTATACCCAAGTTGTTAAATCTCATTTTTGAGAAGTTGGTATTTTAGAACCTTAGCAAGGAATGCCTCTTCCAGACTATATTGTGCAGCCTACTTCTAAGATGGTGACTTCTCTGCTCTCTTCATCAACAACAATAACATCCGGTGTATTGGCTGTCACATAAACTTATACTCATACTTCCCACAGATTACACACACAGATTACACAGGCAAAAAAAAAAAAAAAATAGTTAGGCTAGAGATGTTACCCATGTATTACATGGAGAGTTTGTACTTCTGCCCTCTGGCAGAAGGTACAGTGAACCTAAATGGATCATGTTAGTATTTTGTAATATTTTGTACCGGCATCGACTAAAAGAACAAGGCTCTGAAGCAGCATTGATTGTGAGATGAGATTAACTACTATCTGTGCACTGTGTAATGTTGTGTGTCCCCCCTGTAAGTATTTCTATTATGTCTTTTGTCATTGATGTTTTATGTGTGGCTGCAGCAGGGGTGAAAGCCCAAGCTAAATTTCCCTTGTGGACAATAAAGTTTACCTTGACCCCCAAATTGAGTTTGAAAACATGACCAATGATGAAAAACTCCCATACCTACTGGGAGAAATACAACAATGTGCGAACACAGCAGCAAGATTTGTGAACTGTTGCGACAAGAGAAGGTTAGAGACTGGAACACAACCACCCTAGGGACTACAAACCATGGGTTGACATCTAGACCTATACTGCTAAATGCATTTTGAGAATAAAATAATGATGCTATTTGTTCCAAAAGCTTTATACCCTGTACAGTATATCTAAAATGTCACAATGCGACATAGCTCTGTTTAAACAATGCTGTATATATTGAGCTTGGCACATTTCCTGGGGCAAGCTGCCCAGATCACACATGTCACACGTGTCTTCTTATTTTTTCACTCTCAAAAAGCGCCTGCAATGTAATGCATTTGAAACTACATTGCAGTGCACATGGGGTGATCACTGCTTGCCTCCTGTGAATTGCTTTATTTTAATTTTTGATTATTTTTTTTTTTCATTTTGTTGCTGAGTGAGGTAGACAAAGTGACGTGAGTGAAATGAAAAAAAGTGTGAAAAAATCTCAACAGGAAACAACGGTATATGTTCCCCAATTTCAACTGTTTTTATTTTTATTTGTGACACTTGCTTTGGCAACGTAAACGTATGTTTTCTCCTGCCAATAAAGCTCCTTTGAATTGAAAATTGAATTGAGTGCAAAGAATTGAGTGCACAGCTCTCACATACGCTAATGATAGAGACCATGTGCATGTTACCACTGAGTTCCTATGGTATGCTACCATGGCCCACACAAGTAGAAGGGTAGAGATGCTTATTTCAACAAAACAAAAAAGTCTGAGTTCAGGCTTGATCTCAGCTATGGACCCAATTACTTTGATGTTGTACTTAGATCTGTGGAAACATGTATTTTATATAGTAGATCCATACGTGCAGTGGACGGATAGCGATGTGTTTGCTTCATGAAGCTTTAATGAACAGCGCTGAGAGCACTTTGTTTACTTGTCAGTTCTTGCCTCAGGTTTAACTTGAACTCCAAGAGCCCTCCGTCACAGGAATCTTTCATTTTTAGCTCTAAATAAATCTATACCGTATCGCAGGCCTGCTTAATACTGTATGTGAATCGGAAATGAGTCTGACAGACAAGAACTTCTTGTTCGCGGCTTTCATGAGGCATAGTTTACAGACTCTTTGTAGCCTTCAGAGATTGTGGAATAGTTTGAGAGACTGTTTAGCCTATTTTGTGCTAAGTGTTCGCCTACTATATGACATGCTAAGAAAGAGGGATGCTGGGGTTCATGTGGTTTAATATAATGGTGCTGAGCTGAAGCTCTAGGTTAAGTGGAGGTTGCTTAATTCTGCCCACCTTGCCACTTTAGCTGATTGGGTGTAACCCACAGGATTGACAGCTCACCAATCAGCACAAGCGTATTACCCTCTTGGTCATTTTATCACTCCTTTTACCCCGGTCAAATAAAGATTTTATATGTACCCAATTATAATGAATGATAGTACTTCTAGAAGTTTATAACACACTAAAACCTGTCTTCATGTATGACGTTCCATTGTCAGGGTCTTTGTATAGTGTGTGAAAAGTTAGGCATGCGTTACAGGTAGGAGTGGGCGATATGGTGACAATTATCATTGAGACGATACAATGTCTCCACAATATGCCTTTTCAGAGGTATCTTGTATAATCGTGATACAATTGTACAAGGTACAATTGCCTTGTACAAAATTCTGTTTAATCGTTAATACAGAGATTCATTGCAGAATTCAATTTAAACCTGCATTTTGGTCTAAATCAGTGGCTCTCAAACTTTAAAATGTGAAGGTCTCCCCTTAAGTTTAGAACCAAATGGACCCTTACGGGTCCATTTGGTTTCATTTGTATACTGTCAGAGTTACATATTTGTAAAGTTCAATTTAGACCTCCAAAAAGGAACCCAGGGAGTCTAGTTTTTATCAAGTAACTTGAAAAATAACCATAAAAACCAACGTGAAAAAAAGAATCGTAATGAAATCGTGTATCGTGATACAGCTTGGGAAAATATTGTGATATTGTATTTTTACATATCGCCCACCCCTATAAGGTCTTCTAGTTACTGTGCCAGACTGGGCGGCGTTGCGAGGAGTGGAGCGCTCCCCGTTTTTTTGTAAAAGGTTCACAACCCCTCATGGCTTGGGAGCTTGGGAGCAACGAATCTGAGCACAACGGTGGGGCCAGAAAGTCGGTGGGGACAAAGATTTACTATTCTGGCCCTCTGGTTTACAACTTCTAAACGGCGCTGAGTCAGCTCATGCGACCTTCGCAACGCTCGACAAGGTGTCTCACACGGCGCAGTGATAGCTTCACAGAGCTGTGAGCGCGCGCACACACACACACACCGCAGCCCTCCGCTGTTCTCGGAGAGGCAGGGGAGGTGTGCTCAGCGCTGGAGTAGAGAGAGAAGACAACCAGTCTCACTCAAAGTAATGGTGAAAATAAGCATCGGACAGTGTAGGCTACAGATCTAAAGTCCCAGCCACTCTCGGTGACATACGCTCGGTCCAGATTTCCTCGGCTCCCATTTGTTGGACCCGTGCTACCATTTAACTTGCAGACCAATAGCCTAGGCCAGGGGTTACCAAACTTTTTTGTCTCAGGGCACCTGATGAATATGTTTTTAATCCGAGGCACCCCTACATTATAATTTAGACTCCCAGCACCTTATATTTATAGCATATCGTCGTCGTCGGGTGGAAACCTTGTATGTCCAAAACTGTTCATTTTGTATTTATCATCTATACAATGTACTAAACTAGTGAAAACAGCAGATCTACAAGCACACGATCGGCTGTTTTCACAAGTTTTGTGCGACAGTCTTGTATGGTGAAGCAGGGCTTTACTTTACCAAAAGACGTACACATCTGAAACTTGGAGATACGAGGTTTCTGCCCGACAGTGATGATATTTTAGTGATTATGTTGCGAGGAAAACATTGAGATAATAGCCTTTCTGGTTAGAACTGACTGAAAATAACTTTGTACTTCAAGTTTAAAATGATCTCGCGGCACCCCTGGACTGCCGTCGCGGCACCCCAGGGTGCCCCGTCACCCACTTTGAAAAGCCCTGGCCTAGGCTACAAAGCTGTGAGTCTGTGTATAGTATTCTTGTATAAAAAGTAAAATGTATGTCTAATATGTGTCTCACTTGACTGGAAAAATACTGACTGCTTATTTCATGAACTATCTCCCAAGAATCCCATTGCATCAGTGAATGGAAACAGGCAAAATGCGCATTTTCTTTTTTCGACTTAATGTTGATTCGCTTCCTGTTTTCGAAAAAGCTTTATGGAAACACAGCTACTGGTGTAAAGTAACTAAGTACATTTACTTAAGTACTGTACAAGTACTGCCATCATTTAAAAGACCACCCAAAGACTGGCTTTATATGGACAGAATTAAAATAACTGATTCTGGACTGCATACTGAGTGGACTATCCCGGTTAAAGGAGTTCAACATGAAACGATACCACCAATATTAGGATTAGAGTCCTTGATTAAGATTGGCTGAAACCTTGTACAAATTTCTTTAAACACGCCTGCTGTGAACACATAACATTATCACTTTGCCAAAAATAAATAAAAGTTTCAAAATGTCACATTTTGTTTGTGAATTCTGATTCAAAAACCCAGTTTCTGATACCATTTTTAGGTGATGACTAGAGCATGCAGTTCCTCAATATGGACTGATTTCTCATTCACAAAGCAAAAGTTTACACTATTCACCTTCTACCTTCCAATCATATGGGAGGCTGTCTGAATGTAAAGGTTGCATAGAAATACCGTGTTTGTTCAGGCAGCCGGGGACTACTTTCTTGAATAAAGTAGTGAAATTATTGAGACCGTCAGGTCGCAGTTACTATGAAAACCTCCACCGGCTGTCAGTCAGTCCGTCTGTCAGTCTGTCCGTCACATCAAACTTTTGCCATACTCATATCTCCGCCACCGTTGGCCCTATCAATGCCAAACTTTGCACACACACCTTGGATGGCAAATCACAACCATTTCTCACATGGCCCTCTTCTAGCGCCACCATCAGGCCGACCTTTGCAAAACACATTTTTGGACACTGCTCCTACAGATTTTACCTAAAATCACGCAAAGCGGTACACAGTATCTCTAAAGTCATGTCATCAACATGGATCTGTCCCATTTCCCATATTCCCTCCTGATTGGCTACCATTGCCTTCTAAACTTTGTGTATGGGACCTGACAGTCGTCTTACTGGTATGAAATAATACAAATGTTGTAAAGTGTTGTAAGGGGGAATTTAGGCACTCAGCTCCAAGTGGTGCATAACAACACCCCTTTGCTGTTCTAAAACCACTGTAAACCATGGCCACTAGGGGCTAATTGCTTTACTATATCCCTTTTTGGAAGGATGAGGACCAGAGGCTTTGTGGGTTTTAATCGCTCTCAATTTGTCATACACCTTCCATGGATGGCTTTGGGAGAGGAAATTATGAGCTGGCAACAATGTTATTAGGGCTGGGAAAACAAGGAGGGATGACCGGCTTGTCTGGCTGACACAAAACCAGTGGTTGAAGAAGTACTGAAATGTATTTACTAAGTACAGAAATACTCGGTTAAAAGTAAAAGTTAAAGTTTTATTGGAGTAAGAGTAAGAGTATACCAAAGTATAGACATCAAGATGTTTCCCCATATAGACCTTTTTCCAGAGCGCTGCCATGTAGCTGCGGTGTCGACGCACAGTCGCACACAAAGTGCCTCTTGACCCTGCAGTTATGGCTGCCGGTCTACAAGCTCACCTACAGTATGCACATGTATGCATACATGCATGCACGTACGCACGCAGACATAATGGTTTGATTGATTGATTGACTGACTGACAACATATGCACAGAACAAAGACATGTACACAGGAAAACGTCAAAAGGATAGACACATGAAAGCTAAAAGCTCATTTCCATCTTGGTCCTGTTGAAGTTTTGAAAACACATCGCTGGTGTTTTCTGAGCGGTGGTAAACCTCCTAAGAGTGGCTGTGCGTGTGTCTGTAGCCAATTTTCCTCAGCGTTTTGCCATAGCAATATGTGTGTGTGCGTAGCCATATTACATCATATTTAGGCCTGGGGCGGTATCGACATTTTGTTACCGTGATTACCGTCTTCCTATTTACCGCCGGTATTGCGGTAATTACCGCACCCCCGTATCAATTAATTAAGGTTCGGCGATAAGTCAAAATATTGCAATCATCTTCCCAAAAGTTGCCTCTCCACAGCCTGACTGCCCGAGTTATACTTCTCCGTACAGCACAGCGGGTCTGGCTTTGAAAGGAGCAGATCTACAAGCTCACAACACATCGCATCCGCGATGCGTTCTGAGCTTTTAGATCTGCACTGTCGGGTTACCATAGTAACGTAGGCTAGCTACTTGGGCTTTTCAGACACAAACAGCTGTGTGAACAAACCAGAAGAGGACGGGTAGTCAGATCGTGTACAGTGATTCTGTAAACTCACGTCACGTCTCAACTCTCAAATCGCAGTGATTGAGTGCTGCTATATACAGGTTTTAGTAACAAGACTTGACAGAAAAGGTTATAAAATCGCCGACGCGCCGCCGGACGGGGCACAACGTGCGACGCGGTGGAAAAAGTAAAATTGTTTCATTTTTTGTTTTAGTCCACGCGGCCCGCGCTCCGCCAGTAATCCGTATGAATAAAAAAAGATATGCCACAACACAAGGTATGTATTAACATACTTGTGTCGTGTGGATTACAGAGAAAGTTTACGCTGCTCTGTACTCCTCTACGCGGCTGCTGTGCTGCCCTGTGTAGGTCTGACTGTCTGTGTCTCTGAGTGACGTATGTGGCTCCAAACGTGTGGTACAAGGCCCAGAGCAGAGCGGCATGGAGCGCATGCGGTCCTCGCTTCTCCCCTGTTTTAAAACTTGCTTGTTTTCCAATAAAAAATAGACTTTTTTTTGTCTTTTTTTACGGTACGGCGGTACGGCGGTTACCGAACCCAACATACATCATATTACATCACCAATTATCTGTAGCCACTATCTGTAGCCACTTTTCCTCAGCGTTTTGCCATAGCAATGTGTTTTCCTCAGCGTTTTGCCATAGCAATATGTGTGTGTGCGTACATCATATTACTTCACCAATTATCTGTAGCCACTATCTGTAGCCACTTTTCCTCAGCGTTTTGCCATAGCAATGTGTGTGTGTGTATGTAACCATATTACATCAACAAATTACATCCTAGACTTATATCCTAGTCTTTTTCCTCAGCGTTTTGCCATAGCAAAGTGTTTTCCTCAGTGTTTTGCAATGTGCGTGTGTGTAGCCTGTATTACATCACCAATTACCAATTGAAGACGTTATGCAAGCACGACCACCGCTCACTTCACATTGGGTGTGATTTTTTTCTTGGGGGGTGATGTTCTCCTGGTATCCACTATACCAGGGGTCTTCAACAGGGGGTCCGGACCGGTACCCCTAGGGGGTCCTCAGAGTTACTACAGGGGCTTCTCCAAATCTTTTTTTCTCCTTTTTTATATCAACCATTTAGCCAAAAATAGCAGATCTAAAAGCTCACAACGCCTCGTGCTGCGAGGCGTTGTGAGCTTGTAGATCAGCTGTTTTCAGCAAAGAGGTTTGGTGTAGAGGTGAAAAAGAGCAGACTAAGTACAGAGTGAAAGGTAAAGTTTATTAAGTATTTATGGTTCAAGTCGTTAAATATCTGAAAACACAAATTCATGAATCCAAAATACACTGATGATTGTGCTGTCAAACGATGAAACTATATGGAATCTATGAAAAGGTTGTGGGGGTCCCTGCTTCATCTCTCTCTCAACTAAGGGGTCCTTGGCCTGAAAATGTTGAAGACCCCTGCACTATACCCACATGAATATGCACTATAGTCTGTGACAGCGCCTGTGTCTGTTGGAAAAGGATGTCAGTGTATGGCTGCTCACACCCAGGCTTCAGTGAGGTTTTGGGGGGATAAAAGAGACTTTAGGTGGGATATGTCAGGGGACATGGTTGGGATCAGTTTAATTATACAGTTAGCTCTCTCTCTCTCTCTCTCTCTCTCTCTCTCTCTCTCTCTCTCTCTCTCTCTCATACTCCTGATTCCTCTCCATGTCTACCTTCCCCTCAGCATTTCTACATCGGTATCTTCTGTCTGGTTGTAATCTCTTCAGTCTTCTTAACCAGAGTGCTTTAGTCTCTAGAGGGACAGTTTCCCTGAAGCTCACATTAACCTTTTGTCTTGTTTACTGTCAAGATAAACCGCCCATCGCCGATCGCTGATCTGACAAAAATTATTATACATAATTCATACTGAACCAATACGCATATTAGTCTTACATATAGCCTGCAACATCTTATTCAAATGTCCAGTCTCCCCCTTGCTTTCACTGCGGTTTAAAGGGATCCATGGCTAATACGACAAATATGCCTTAATACATTATAATCGTCCTCTATAACTACGATGTAAAATTAAAAACACCTTAACCCTTAAGTTCTGTTCGGGTCATTTTGACCCATTTTTTTCATTTGGAGAAAAAAAAGGTAGAAGTTTAAATTTTTTCCACCTGAAACTCACTGGCCTTAAAGATTCTTCTGAGATGAACATGTAAAAAAATATTTTTGCACTACACCTATGCTACACCCCCCTCATATTTTTTGAACCTTAAGTGCTGTTCGGGTCATTTTGACCCGGGAAGCACAGATGCACAGAAATACACAGTATTATGCCAAAACACAGACACACAGTCACCCCCACTTCTAACACCCCCCTTCCGAAGCCCCATTCCGAACCCCCCCCCCCCTCCCCCCTCACCTCCCCCCCACACCTAACCCCCCTCCCCTGATGCACAGAAATACAAGGAATCATGTACAAACACAGATACACAATCACCCCCTAACCCCTTCCACCCCTTCCACCCCTTCCACCCCTCCCCCCTCCAACCCCCCTCACCTCACCCTTACCCCCTCCTCCCCTCCAAACCCCCCCAAATGATTTCTTTTAGCCATCGGCTATACTCTTCTAAGAATCCAGCAAAACACAAGAATACATTACATCATACAATAATAATAAAAATATGAGTTACATCATAAGGATCAAATACAATTCTATTCACTCTTTCTCTCTCTCTCACACACACGCACACACACACACACACACACACACACACACACACACACACACACACACACACACACACACACACACACACACACACACACACACACACACACACACACACACACACAACTAGGCCTATCACACCCCTAGGATGCCCATAGTGCAGGGGTTTTCAAAGTGGGTGACGGCAGTCCAGGGGTGCCGCGAGATCATTTGATAATATTTGGAATTTATTTGGACACTTGAAAAAATATTTAGTATCATTTTAAACCAAAATGGCTATTATCTCAATGTTTTCCTCGCAACATAATCACTAAAATATCGTCACTGTCGGGCAGAAACCAAGTTTCAAATTTGTACGTCTTTTGATAAAGCAAAGCCCTGCTTCATCTTACAAGACCGTCGTACAAAACTAGTGAAAACAGACGATACAAGCACACAACGCCTCGCATCCCGAGGCGTTGTGTGCTTGTAGATCTGCTGTTTTCACTAGTATAGTTTTTAGATGATAAATAGAAATCAAAAGGTTTTGGACATACAAGTTTCCACCCGACACCGATGATATACCATAAATATAAGGTGCTGGGAGTGAAAATTATAATGTAGGGGTGCCTCGGATTAAAACAAAATATTTATGGGGTGCCCTGAGACAAAAAGGTTTGGGAACCCCTGCCATAGTGGACTATGCATGGCATGGGCGTCATCTTCCCTGAGCTAGACCTAAACATAATGATCTTTGTGTTGACCTGATGTCCATCACACACTGATGACAGTCTGTTCTTTATGCTGACTGGTTTGTTAGACAAATGAATTTTGTGCAAGAAATCGGTGCAAGAAACTGCTTTCTAACACATTCCAGTACTGTGGGCCATCCCATTTTGCTGTGCAGTTCACTTGTACTGTACCTATTTCATAGCCACATCTTAAAATCATTCTAGCTGCCTTGTTCAGTGTAATCTGTGGTCTCTTCATATCTCTTTGAGCTGCGTTGCCCCAGACTGCACAGCAGTAGTTTATGTGACTGTAAATTAGACCATGTGATATAACCTTCAAAGTGTCATTAGATAGAAGCTTCTACTGTGTTCACACTGGTGGCTACAAAAGATACAAAGATACAAAACGACACAGCATAACAGAGTTGCTGTTGAAGTTGTTGATCTACAAGCTTGCGTCCAATGAGTTAGATAGATATAAAGGAAACTTTAAGGCTTGGGCTTGGCGTCAGAACCGGCTGCTAAACAAATGTCAGCCGTAGCTTTGCGTCTTCATGCCTTTATAGCTTTCGTCGAATATGAATGGCAGCTTGGATTATACCAGAGTCAGACAGTTTATGTTGTGGATTATGCAGTCGTCACGCGCTGATATTTTGCACCTTAATCCCATGTACAACATACTGACTTGTCCATACTAACGTCCATAAGTATATCATAGACAGTATACAACTGCTCCATGCATAAGCATATTATGTACAGTATATAAGTATATGAGTACAGTATCATGTATATTCTGTAGTATCTGATGTATATAAGTATACATCATGCTGCTATACTCACACACAGGTACCATGTGTAAATATGTAGATATATTTTGTTCAGTGTTTTTTTTTCTTGCTTTATTTCCTTTCCCCCCTTTCTCGCACCTCTTCTTACATCTCTTTCTTCTATGGAAAATAACGATACGATGGGAGCAAAAAAACCTTTTTCACCCACATCTTTACTTCTGTAAACATGTGATGTCACAATAGAACTGATTGTGATTCTGAACATTGCAGCTGCCAGTGTGAAGGCAGTCTTAAGGCCCTGACACATTGAGAGCGTCAGATGCACGCGTCATCAAGCCCATCCGTTGTGCTCAGCCATTGTAACCGTGGTAGCAACGGGAGGCGTCAAGTGAACGGGTCAGAAAACACTTGATGTGTCTTTCAGAGCCGGGTTCTATTTCGGTGCATGGAGGCTTGGCATGGTTGATGAGATAAACACCCTGGCCTGGGAGAGAAGGAGAAGAGTGTGAATGGACAGACAGGGCACAGTGCTGAGTCCCAGCGCGCGCGTGTACCTGCATGCGTGTGCGTGCGTGCGTGCGTGCGTGCGTGCTTGCGTGCGTGCGTGCGTGCGTACGACACGTTAAAGGAATGGATAGTTCACCCGCAAAATGACTTTTATTTCCTATTGATTACTCACTCCATGGAGACTTGAATTCATGGATATTTTTGGGTTTTTTATCGCATTCCTAAGCCTATAATTTGATGACCAGCAATGGTTCCCTATCGAGACACAAAGAGCCTGCTACACAAAGAGTCTCCTCAAAAGATTGGCTTAGGAATGCATTACTCCTTGCGGGCTGAGTAATCGAAAGAAGATAAGTCTTTTTGGGGGTCCCTTTAAAGGAGTAGTTCACCCCCAAAATGACTTTTTTTTCTATTGATTTGTCACACCATGGACATCCAGAATCCCCATCCCCATCCAGAATCAATGTGGGTAAATTTACTATGATACATGTATGTCTTAGGAATGTGACAAATACCAAAACATATTCGGTGCGATGTGGTTAAACGCCTCTAATATACTCTTCGTATACAGTATCGTGCAATGAATTAAGTGCTACAGGTTTTCTGACTGCTGTGCTGGTGCGTGGAAGACGGCCGGCTCTACAGGAAGCAGTGACAGACAGCAGGTACGGACGCTCGATGCAAAACACGCAAGCAACAAGAACACAGCCGAATATAGAAACGATTTCATGCGTCCAACGTGAATGCATGACACGCGTCAGACACACTCGCTTCAGTTACGCCTCCAGCTTGTCATGGCCTTTATAGAGCGGACAGCACTACAGTCTGTCTTATGCTACCATACAGGGGTGTCGCACCAAATTCTGGGCCCTGGGTACAATAATTCACTGCGGGCCCCCCATGAATGTTCTTTATGGGGGGGGGGGGGGGGGGTTAACCCATTTAGTCTGGGAATGCATTATTAAGCATTATTTTGTGCTTTAACTATTGAAAAATAGCAGATATACAAGCTCACATAGAACCTTTTTTTTAAATTGTGAAAAGTCTTTGAATATTTCAAATCCTTCTAAGGTTTTTTGAAAAACCTATGTTTCTATGTCAGTGGTGTTTTTCCATGTGAAGACCCCCAAAATGATATGTATTTGGCCCACGGACCCCCATCTCAAAATATTTAGTTCCAGGGACCCCCCAGAAGCAAGATGTGAGTTACAAATAAAGAAATAAAGAAATATATATATTCAAAGATTTCAACACATTTTTACGACTTTTCAAAAATAGCAGATCTACAAGCTCGCAGCGCGGCACTCGGCGCCACGCTGTGAGCTTGTATATCTGCTATCTTTCAGTAGCTAAAGTATACAATAATTAAGTCCCCTCCACCTTGGGCCCTAGTGACTCAGTCCCACTTTCCCCCTGGTGACGCCCCTGCTCCCATAAGACAGACTGCAGAATGTCTTCTCTACCATAAGAGGACATCACAGTCTGACATACTGGTGGGTCCTCACGAAGTTCCAGCTTTAGAAATGACTCATTCATCAACTCCCACGCAGATGCTCCAACAACCTTTGTGACTGTCTGTCTATTTGTGTAAGCGTGAGTGCATACACAGACAGTTAGTCAGTGTATGCACACATACAGTAGATTCTGTGGTGTGTCTATACTGTATGACTCTCCTCATCCTCTCACAACAACCTCTCCAGCTCCACAGAGACATGCATGTCGTTGTCATCACTTGACCCTGCAGCCACGGTGTTGCTCTAACCCCATGGCCTAGCGTCTGTCCATCTCTTGGTATTCATGTTGTCTGGTTCTCATGTCGAGGGCCACTGGGGCCTCATTAAACTGTACCTCTATGGAGGGCACTCTAACAGTGTCTGGGATCCGGGTGGCAGGTGAAGGCCCCCTATGGGCCATCTAAGGCCACTACAGCTCCACTTACAGTGTCTCACACACACACACACACACACACACACACACGCACACACACACACACACACACACACACACACACACACACACACACACACACACACACGTGTGTGCGCCTATATGTGTGTATGTGCCTACATGTGTGCGTGTGCATATATGCACTATGTGCGTACATCTTTTCAGTCCGCACTGAACCCGTGTCCAACAGGCGAGGCACGACCCTTAGATTTCCCACCACATTTTCCCCTCCTTTATTTTTCTTTGAGGAAGCCACTGATTTACACTGACTGACTAACAAACTTGTTCTAATGTGCAGTGCATGCAGCGTGCCTGCTTTTTTATTTAGCAACACTGTGAAAGTGTCACTGCAGTGACTCGCTGCCGGTTACACACTCATCCTGCAAGTTTCTGCGTCTGGACAATAGCCAATCTGCAACGCGTCGCGGATGCGAGGCATTGTGAGTTTGTAGATCAGCCACTTTTGGAGCGGAACACGCTGTGACGAGACGAGAGAGTATAACCCAGGATTTACTTGTTAGTGTGTGTTGGACGGACGGGGCTTGCACAGTGCACTGCACAGTGACACAACCATCGCAAAATAAACTTCCGATTGAAGGGACAGTAGTGGGGAACACGGCGCCAAGAAGCAGCGAGCTCCCTTAAGCACAACAACACGTTTACCTCAGCGTAAATTGGGATGTTCTCCATGCTAGAGTTATGTCTCCATGCCTGCAGCATTAATGCGAGCTGCACAGTCACACACACACACAGTGTCACACACAGGGGAGTTATGCGCTGCGTGCATCATCAGAGAGAGTGCATGATATTACCAACCCGAAGCGACGTCAGACAATTAATTATGAAAATGCCTCCGGCCCGAGACCGAACCCTCGGGTTACGACGGGCCCCCCGGGTTTTCAGTCGTGGTATCCCAGCTCTAGTGCGTACGACGTGTGTCTGAATTTATTTTAAGAAGTACATTTTATTTTTTTCCTGTATAGCCAAGGTATGGCAGTTGCCATACATAAGTGAAGGGAATATCTCTCATACCTGTCATAGCTGCCATACCTTGCCATACCCAATTGATGCCTCTGCTCAGTAACTCTATCCCTCTTTCCTTTCTGCTATTTCTCACACATCATCATTCTCTGTCCGTTTCCCATGTACCACGTCTCCCCCACTCCCTGTGACCGACCGATCGCTGGCCCGCTTAAATAGACCGCATAGTTGTTCCATTAAGATTGTGCATGGGCGTATGTGATTGGAGGGTGTATGAGCGCGAGTTTGGATCGCCGTCCATGCCTGCCTGTGCAGTGTGCAATGCTCCATGCCTCCCATGGAGTAGATTATCTATTGGTCTGTGTGCCCTCTGCTAGTCTCCTGGTAAACTAACCATTAACTCATGCCAATGGAATCTAAATGAACCAGCAGGCAATGCACTGATAAAAAAAAGTGTCGGGCATTCATTTGTATGCACGCACGCACGCACACATTCATACAGACACGGCATGGTGCGTGCGTGCACACACACACGCACGCACGTACATTCACACACACACAAACACACACACACACACACACACACACACACACACACACACACACACGCACGCACACACACATGCATATGCACACACGCACACACCAAAACCACCACCACCCCCACCAGGCCTCTGTGTAGTAGGGGCGTAACGATACATTTTAACAGCGATAGGATACGCATCACGATACATGGTTAACGATACGATACATGGACGATATTGGTTCATTCATGGTGATACGATACGTTTCGATTCAATGATTTAAAATCGATATAGTAACTATTTAGCAAAGAAATGAAATCTGTGTAAACCTTGTAAAATCTTATGGAAGTAAACACTGTGATTATCTAGCAAATACATGGACATTATATTTCAACACATATGGACAAACCCACCTTGACATGAGCACAGAGATTTATCAATAGACTAAGAGTAGCTATATGGAATGGAAAAGTAATTAAACCCCTCTTTTTAATTTTCCCTCTTTAAATTTGCCAAATACAAGGCACAAATACTTAGTAATAAATTATTTGCATTGCAAAACGATTCGATACCGATTACCGCATTTTAAAACGATGCGATACAACGCCAAAACGTTACAATATTTTGCTTTTGCAGATGATATAGTAGATCATTGCAAATTAAAATCGATTTTTCAATTCAGTTACTATATCGTTACATCCCTACTGTGTAGCCAAAAGAGTTTCCAGGGCCAAGGCGGTATAGCATCTGCGCACGGGGCCGTGCCAGCGGGTTGGGATGGAAAAGGCATTGACACAGCTGGTAACGGGAGGGGAGGGGAGGGGAGGGGAGGGGAGCACTGCAGGCTTTGCCAGATTTTCCACTGTCAAAGATCAAAGACGGCATAATGGAGTAGCATTGGTGGAGCGGTGTGTTTATGCATTCAGGTGCAGCAGTTGAGGGTGGAGACTGTTTGACATCAGGGTGGAGGAGTCAGGTCAGTGTGCAGATTCACCATCTGGTGCAAGAAAGAAAATCTATGTTAAAATAAAATCACACCCAATGTGAAGTGAGCGGTGGTCAAGTCTAGGATGTACAGGCTATGCTACACACCCACATTTTACTATGGCAAAACGCTGAGGAAAAAGGCTACAGACACACGCACAGCCACTCTATGGAGCGGTATGCTACACACACACATTTTACTATGGCAAAACGCTGAGGAAAAAGGCTACAGACACACGCACAGCCACTCTATGGAGCGGTTTACCACCGCTCAAATATTTAATAAAATGCCTCCGCCGACAACAGACCAGGCCAGAGGCATACAATTTCTGTATTGTATCTATGTCCGTATGTCCATCCATCTGACAGTCTGTCCGTCAATCTATGTCTGTCAGTCCCAACCTTGTGAATGCAATTTCAGGAAAGCCTTGTGGGAATTTCACAACATTTGGCAGCAGTGGCTCCGGGGTAGAGAAACCGTCTTTGAACACCTAGGGTTCCCGGTTCGATCCCGACTCCACCAGAGTTAGTGTCGAAGAGTCCTTGAGCAAGACTCTGAACCCCCTAGTTGCTCCCGGTGAGCAGGTTGGTGCCTTGCATGGTTTCCTCCGCCATCGGTGTATAAATGTGTGTGCACTGTGAATGGGTGAATAATGCACAATCTCTCTAAAGCACCTTAGATAAAGGCGCTATTTAAATGCACCATTTACCATTTAAATGTCCGCTTGAACTTAATATGAACTGATTAGGATTATTGTGGATGGACAAAGGTCAAGGATAAAGGAGGTCACTGTAGTCTCTCGTAGCCAGACAACTATTCCACAATCTCTGAATGCTACTGTATATACAGTACATGTCTGGAACTATACACCTCCTGAAATCCAAGTAACGGAAGCTGCCATTTCCTTGCCTGGCTCCAGCCCATAGACCCGCCCACTTTCTGAGTGGACTGCTTCTCTTGGTCTGGTGTTGCGTAATGAACCTAGAGTTACTCTGATCTGAGGCAAGACCAGGCCAATGAGAGTTGGAGCCTCGGAGGAGGGGGTGGGTCTAACGAGACAAGCAAATCAGCAGAAACAGAAAATCAACAGAAACAGTGGAGGGAGGGGGAGCTCAGCCAGAGCTCTTAATTGCCCAATTACCTTAGGGTTGTGCACTAAGGTAATTGATTGGGCCATAAACGTGTCAAGTCCTCTAATCAATGAAAACATCAAAGACAACGACCTGTTTGATACCTGTCATAGAGGGGAGGGGGAGGGGGAAATGTTTTTGTGTTTTTGCATTTTCAACCAACAGTTTAGTAACTTTAGTTTTTTTTCTAGATAGCATCAATATATCATGTCACAGCTCTTATTGATAAAGACAGTTAACAATGGACTTGTTACCTATGTTTTTTTTATTTCTTAAAGTTCCCTAATTTGCTTAGCAGGCATGCATGTACAAATTTCAGGGAACATCTCCGAACGCGGAGCCCTTAAACGCCAAGTTTAGCTGTATTCCATAAATGTTTAGATCTACTTTGACGTGAGGACTTCTTAGACCAAAGGCATTTTAAACTGCAGCAGAAAAGTACATGAGCTGCAGTGCCCAGAAAGAGAGACAGAGTGAAATTAGGACGACAGCAGCAGTACGTCCAAACTGCCTCGGTCGTTGAGCAGAGCCATATCTCATCAGCTTTAATCACAGACATCTCCAGTGGTTTTCTGCCGTAAAAGACCAAACCTCCTACAAACACAGCCCAAACCATCCCAGGATGAAGCCATTAGCTTCAGACTGGACCCATCAGGCTGAGCTATAGAGCCAATATGATTTATCTCTCTGAAATACAGTCCTTCCCCACTACTCTTGTATTATGTGGACTGTGCTCTTTCTGTGTGTGTGTGCGTGCGTGCGTGTGTGCGCAATCACCAAAAGTGAATTGGACAAAGAGAACTCCCAGTAATTGCTAACTAATTTGTGAGAAAGACTTTAAACGAGCTTTCTATCATAATGTGACAAGAGCTGGTATTTTCGGCCCTTAAGTAGAGCAAGGTCATTTTTTCAGTTTCCTTTTTACAGATTATGAAAGTGCAGATTGTAAACTTTTAACACTTTTCGTGCCTGGACTTTATGATTTTGGTAACTAAGCCTTGCTTAAAACAAAGACTTCCGTCTTAGCGTTTTTATTTTTTTAATCAGCGTATTAACCCTTTGTAAGCCACGGGGAGCCCCTTAATGTTAAAATCGTACTATATCGGACTTCCTAGGGGGGGAGGGGCAGCCAATCGTCTTTTCCCATACTTTCCCGTATTTACCGAAATAAATGATTTTCATCCGAAAATCGGCGATCGTCTAACCTTCCCTAGTCACCACTCGTGCATTGATAGCTCATGCACGGTCTGACATGAAGCAGAGGTGACGTCAGCTCCTTTCCTTCTCCAAGGCTACTCCCAGCCATCCGTTTGCTGTCTGTACACTAGTGCTCCTACTGCAGCCATGCTTGGGGTTATGCTAGCGAAAATTTTCAGTTCTGTTCTTGAGTCACACATGGATTATTTGGGGGGACATTTACGTGAACGGATCGCGCACGCGAAACGCACGGGGAGATCGATGATCGGCCAAAACCCCCATTCTATCCCAACGGAGATCGAGAAAATCACGGTGAGCTAATGACCTGGGGGGGAAAAAAAAGAAAAAACAACGGCGCTGTCCAAGAAGGAGGGGCGGCGGGCTCATGTTTATAAACATAATATTATGTCTCAGATCACAATACAATAATAGAAATTTCACGGCTAATCTACCAACCACCATTCTATTTCGGACGGCAAAGTGTTAAGATCGCCGTTGTCTACCGTTCGATCGAGCATCGGTTGCTAATAGTTGCTAGGAGACTAGGGTCACATAGCCCCGCCCGCATGCATTGGAATGGAGCTCGGGCAGAGATGAAAACAACAAGGAAGCGAAATCGCGGCAGTGTGCACGCGTGCAATGATCCGCGATCGATCGTCCTTCAAAAAGACGGTAAAAACACTAAAAACACTGGCACACAAGTGACTGGTTGCACACTGCTGCGTTTTTCGGGACGAATATCGGAGTGAATTTCGGAACACGCAAATAAAAAAATCAACCTCACGTTATGTCAGTCACGTTTGCACACTGCCGCCCGTTTCGCGCACCACTCGGTCCCTTGCTCTCTCTATCTCTCTCTCTCTCCTTGCCCTGAAAAACGCATCTCGCAACGAAAAACGCAGCAGTGTGCAACCAGCTTAAAAGTGCTACAACGGAGATGAAAAGTGTTAAGCACTAGAATCTGAAAATACAGGTTGTCAAACCCGCTTTTTTCACCTCTGACAGGTAGGTGGCGGGTATGACGTCAACTCCACCCATAACCACTTATAGTCCACTGGTTTAGATGACAGCTAAACTAGAGGGCTTGTGAGTGCCTGTGATTATGGGTCTGTGGGCTCTGCTGACCCTCGGGAGTCTGGAAACAAACCTGACAGAGAGAGCTGACATGCTTTCAAATATAAAGCACCAAATGATTGGAACAATCTTCTCCCAGCTCCCTTAGACCCATTAACTCTTTTAATATCTTTAAAGAATCTATCTTTACTCATCTTCAAATGTCCTGTTCCTGTTTCTAATTGCCCCTGATTGTTTCCCTCACCTATACTTCATCCTGTGAATCATACTGTGCATGTCTGTATTTGGTGTATTTGTATGGGTATGGTAATTAAGCAATATTACACGAGTGGGTGTGCATTATCACGGTTATTTGGCACGACAGCCTTGCTGCAGGAGTTCCGTAGGCAGGACTGAAATGCCAAATAACCGTGATAAGGCAGACCCTCGAGTAATATTGCCATTATGCAACTGTTGCGTCAACTTCATTTCTTCATATTTAAGATATTCGATAGGAATTTGTAATTTTTTTAACGCTTCATTTACTGTAGCTACCATGTCCCTGAACTTCACATGAAAACTGCTAGCCTAGCCGCGTAGCATAGTGTGGGGAGAAGGAGAGCGTCAGATCTTTCTCAACCAGCGCAGCTGAAATCTTTGTTTGACGAGACCGTGCAGTAGTGCTCTTGCTCATTAACTGCAATGCTAGAGAGCCTGTTCTACCGGCTGAGAGCCATGACTACCTGTTGTATAATACTTGTTACTGCATGTGCTTGTAATATTGTTTTTTACTTTTGCTTTTGTTCATTTAGCTCTCATGGATTGATGGATACATGAATGCATATATGTTATTCTGTGGGTGATTAGGTGGGGTGGAAGTGGCCAGTTTCGGGAGAGTTAATGTCTAATGTCTTAAGTATGCATGGATGTACTTGTTGTATTGTTCTGTCTATTGTATGTTCTGTATTTTTGCAAAGTTGACCCTCTCGAAAATGAGATGATACATCTCAAGGGGTTATCCTTTCAATAATAAAGGTCATAATAACATGTTGAAATGGCTACATTTTCGGAGAGCGGGGAGCACAATGAGACAACAATAATCTAATAACCCTGGCACATCCACAGCAGTTGAGTGAGAGGTCACACCCAGACATGCTAATAAACAGCTTCAATTAGGGCTGAAGTGATGAATTAGATTCCTCACTTCCTGCATAATGTGTGCAATTTGACTGATTGGTCCACCAACTGAGGAGAGAAACGGATGAGGACAGAAGGACAGACAGTTTTCTTCATTTTATATAGTAGGATTAATTATAGTAAGATGTTGTTATAAAAGATTAGTATAGTCCATAAGTTATGGAAATGCATATCGTCGTTGTCGGGCGGAAACCTTATACCTTATATCCGTATATCCAAGTTTCAAATGTGTACGTTCTTTCGCAAAGTAAAGCCCTGCTTCATCATACAAGGCTGCACAAAAGTAGTGAAAACAGCAGATCTACAAGCACACAACGCCTCGCACCGCGAGGCGTTGTGTGCTTGTAGATCGGCTGTTTTCACTCGTTTAAATCATTTTTAAAATGATAAATGCCAAACGAACGGTTTTGGACATACAAGGTTTTCACCCGACAACGACGATATCTTATATAGTTTTTAAGCCAAAATGTACAGCAAAATTCTTGCCCAATTGTGATTTACAATTTATGCATTTAGCAGACACTCTTAATCCAGAGCGATTCACAATAAACAAGGACAAGGTAATATAAATCAAATTAATAGAAATAGTCATCTATGTCAGGGGTCTTCAACAGGGGGTCCGGGACCCCTAGGGGGTCCCCAGAGTTACTACAGTGGGTCCTCCAAATCTTTGAGTGATAGAAACTTTTTTCTCCTTTTTTATCCACTAGAACCCTAGTGTCCATATTCTGAGAACTTTAGCCAAAAAAAGCAGATCTACATGCAGCTTGTAAATCGGCTATTTTCGGCAAAGAGGTTTGGTGTAGAGGGGGAAAAGAGCAGCCTAGTACAGTGTGAAAGGTCAAGTTTATTAAGTATTGACGGTTCAAGTGGTTAAATATCTGAAAACACAAATTGACATGAATCCAAAATACACTGATAATTGTGCTGTCAAATGATGAAACTATTATGGAATCTATGATAAGGTTGTGGGGGTCCCTGCTTCATCTCTGTCTCAACTAAGGGGTCCTTGGCCTGAAAACGTTGAAGACCCCTGATCTGATGTAACTAATTATATACTGACATTTCTACCATTGAGCTAAAAGAGCCCGTCTGCTTGCTCAGCTGAATCTGCAGCTCATTCTCACCCCCTCTGCTTCACCCTCCCGACACGTTCCCAACTTGCTTTCTGCTTCACCCGTGCGACACTTTGGAACATCTACGGTCAGATGAGAACAGAGAGTCTTAGTACGCATGCGCCGACATGTGTTTACTGGAATATTTTCCAGTCACAGGGAATCGAACCCAGGTCTCAGTTTTAGCTGTCATCATGCTCTACCGACTGAGCTAAGCGTCCCCTCGTCCGACGCTTTACGGTACTTGACAGGGCGTGTTACTTTTTTCAATTGTCATCTTCATAGATGGTGGTCAGCCACAAACTCAGTCACAACAACTGGCCAATAAAAAAAGATACCAGTTCTGTTCATAATTTGTCTCATGTCCTTCCACAAAATATTAGAAAAAGCTCAACAGAGGGCTCGATAGAAGCCTGTCTCAAAGAGCAGGATCGATAAGGTGCTCATTATCAATAAAAATTAACGCGCTCAATCCCTAATTAACATACATTCAGATTGGACAAAATGGAATTGTATTAATTACAAAAAGTTACATCGTGCCGCTTAAAATTAGGGCAATTAAAGTGAGAAACACTTTTGACAAACATGTGACAAACATCAAGGACCGCCTTTTCTCCATAACTGGAACTTGGCGAAAATCAGGCATAATTATCTCCTCTCCATAGAGAATCCAGTGCACACATGTGTTACCTCCAGGCTGGATTATTGCAATTCATTATTATCAGGCTGACCCAACATGTCTCTAAAGACTCTCCAGCTGGTCCAGAATGCTGCTGCATATTAATACAACATTAGCTTATCTGCACTGACTATAATATTGCCCACTGGCCACTGTTACTAACGTGCCATTTTCACTGATGTCATTATTATTCCAGTTCCATTTTTCTTTTTTTTATGAGTATGGCATAAAAACACCTATCAACACAGCATTGCCATTCATTATAGACATGTTCAACTTCTCAATAATCTATTACAAGGGTCTTTAACAGGGGGTTCGGGACCCCTAGGGGGTCCTCAGAGTTACTACAGGGGGTCCACCAAATCTTTGTGTGATAGAAACTTTTAAACATTTGAACCCTAGCGTCCATATTCTGAGAACTTGCCAAACATAGCAGATCTACAAGCTTGTAGATCAGCTATTTTCGGCAAAGTGGTTCGGTGTAGAGGGGAAAAAGAGCAGACTAAGTACAGAGTGAAATGTCAAGTTTATCAGGTATTGACGGTTCAAGTGGTTAAATATCTGAAAACACAAATTGACATGAATCCAAAATACACTGATGATCGTGCTGCTGAAAACGTTGAAGACCTGTGATCTATTAAATTTCACACATTTTGTGCATTACACAACTTTTACACACATTAAGTACCTAGCCTTTCCATGGTATCTTTGACGTCCTCAGCACTGACTGAGGCATAGTCTTGTGGGCATTTCCTCCTGTTTTTCATGCTACAAAAGATTGGAGAGCTTTCTCACAGATCCTCAACAAAAGAACAAATATACACACTGGTTTCAGACTGTACTTTGTGGTGCACGCTATAGATAACACCAACAACTGTTTGGCTATCCCAGTGGGCTAGAAAACAAATCCTTTAATTCCCTATTTCTCTTCATCCAACCTCAACATTCTACAACAGTGGTTCTCAAAGTGAATTCCAAGGACTCAGTGGGTTCCCTTAGGAGGGTCTAAATTGACCCATACAAGTCTGTAACTGAACCCTAACGGGTTCATTTGGTTGCATTTGTACACTGTCAGAGTTAAGGGGAGACTGTGACATTTTAAAGATTGAGTAAGACTGTTTTACAGTATGCTCACAGTATTCCTCATAGTTTTTTCTCTTTTTCTACGTGAATGTAAAGTGTAAGTGACAGTATATCGTCGTTGTCGGGTGGAAACCTCGTATCTCCAAGTTTCAAATGTGTATGTTTTTTTGCTAAGTAAAGCCCTGCTTCATCATACAAGGCCATCGCACAAAAGTAGTGAAAACAGCAGATCTACAAGCACACAACGCCTCGCATCGCAAGGCGTTGTGTGCTTGTAGATCGGCTGTTTTCACTAGTTTAAATCATTTTTAAAATGATAAATGCAAAACTAACGGGTTTGGACATACAAGGTTTTCAACCGACAACGACGATATATGGATGAAGTCCTTGTCAGCGGGGGTCCCAGCTGTCAGGTCCTGATGACAGACCTGTCACACCGCACGCGGTGGTCCTTGACCTTCACATTGAACTCTGACCTCCAGGGCCCGCCAAACTCCTTTGTCTGAAGTCATTTTTAATAATATGTACAGTATACCCCCACACATCATTAGATAGATAGATAGATAGATAGATACCTTTATTATCCCAAGGGTGAAATTCAGTTGTCCAGTAGAAGCACAGCAGTATACAGTTATTTACAAAGTTACAGAGACGTAAGAAAAGATAGATAAGAGGGAGAAAAAACAAAAAACAAAGACAAGAGCAGTACAGTACCAATAAAGAGAAGGTGCATCAATAGACGGGGCGAATAATATATAAGTATATATACATAAAGTGTCTTGCAAAAGAGACCATACTCTGCCTACAGTATTCACCCTACATTATTAATACATAATAATCATTGATTTTGCATGGCATGTACACACGCTTTGGTCTCATAAGCCAGTGTGTTTGTGTGCGTGTGCGTGCGTGCGTGCGTGCGTGCGTGCGTGTACATGCATGCAATATAGATTTGTAGTGATTTTGCTACATCTTTTAAAATACTTAAATCAAAGAGACTCTCTCTCTCTCTCTCTCTCTCTCTCTCTCTCTCTCTCTCTCTCTCTCTCTCTCTCTCTCTCTCTCTCTCTCTCTCTCTCTCTCTCTCTCTCTCTCTCTCTCTCTCTCTCTCTCTCTCTCTCTCTCTCTCTCAACATGTGACTGGCTCTGTTACACACCAGCAAACACCACCCTGCAGCTCGTAATTAGCTTGTTAATAATTCAATAAACAGTGTATGTAGTGCATGAGGATGCGGGTTGGGGGTACTCTGCATAATATATGTGCATGTATATGCAGATTATGCATATACTGTAGGGCCATGAGCAAAAATAAAGTTTTTTTATATATATATAGGCCTATATGTTCTACTGACAAGGTAGTGTGTGTGTGTGTGTGTGTGTGTGTGTGTGTGTGTGTGTGTGTGTGTGTGTGTGTGTGTGTGTGTGTGTACGAACACACAAGTCAAAGTGCGCGTGGCCTGCATTTGTGACCTTATCTGGTTTATTAAATAATTAATGTGACAACGTTAGAGTCGAGCATAATTGCATAAGTTCATTCTTATCTGCCATTGGTGCCATTAACCTAACGATTGGTCTCAGCACCTCCCCCTGGTAATTAAAAGCAGGGAGATTAATCATAGACTCTGTGTTCACTCTTCTCCACAGCTTGAGATCTGCCTCGCTACGCTGGCTGCATTCCCTTCCGCAAGCCTTAAAGGACAACTTTGTTTTTTTACAACAAGGGTTCATATTTTAGATTGTACTTAGAGAAAAGAAAAAGTGAGTGTTAAAATGTTTTCATTTTTCTTTGTTCTATTGTTGTATTGCGTTTACCGTGCTAAAATGTGGGGCATGCGTACGCATGGGGGCATGTGTACAAGTGGCTAAATATGTCTTTTTAGACACAATAAGCCAGCAGTTTCTTTATCACTATTTTCAGTAACACTTCTAGCCCCCATAAGTCACATCCAACCATGAAAGGTTGCGTTGTATCTTGGGAATGGGCTTATTCTGTGTAAAATGACATATTTAGCCACTTGTACACATGCCCCCAACCACTGAAATAAGAATCTCTAAAACAATAGAAAGGAGTAAATTAAATCATTTTAACACTCATCTTTTATATTCTTTAATTACAATCTAAAATATGAACCCTTGTTGTAAAAAACTAAAGTTGTCCTTTAAAGGAGAGCAAATCCCTAGCCTCCTTCAAAATTGGTATGAAAAGTCACCTTCAGGCAGCAGCTACTCGTGACTTGTAAATAGACTAAGCCCCCATGCTCCCACCCCCCCATGAGATACATAAAGTGTGGTTTCTGTGGAAATAAGCCTTGGCTTTCTAGGATCTTCCTTTAGTAGACCTTGTACCAGTGATTTGTTGCTGTCATGAAACAGTACTTTTTTCTAATGCAAACTTCTAATACCTTCTTCAATCAATCAATCACACGCTATCCCCCCACATTCCATTCCATTCCAAAAATGAGGTCATTCAAGGAAAATGTGGAACACACTCGTTATCTCCTTCCTACACAGATGAGCCTTGTTTCTTTCTTAAATATTTTAACTTCCTCATTACGTTCCCCAGCATCTGAAAAATACATGATAAGCACTTTGGTGGGCAGCTTCAGCAACAGGTGGTCGGCTAAAAGGAGTTTAGCCCAGATGCACCCCACAGCTCCGGGTCCGCAAAGACAAACATGCTGGTGTGCAATTAGCCTAATGCTCGTTATATCACATGGCCTAGTAATTAAGTATGACAGATTAATCCTAAAGTCTACTCAGGTGGAAATCAATGTCTATCCGAGTGGATAATGTTGCTGCGTTATTTAGTACCAAGGAACCAGAGCTGAAGTCTATTACATCCAGAGTTCACTTTGCTTTTTTTTTTTTTTATATAATTTTTATCCCACGATTTTGTGACGCATTTTCACCCAGTGCCAATCGCCTGTGTAATCCTGGGCTCTGCTCTCCTTCTGCCGCGCCTGGGGAGACAACGTACTGACCTCATGCTTCCTTCTATGCATGAGGAGTCCAAGTTGCTTCTTTTCACCTGACAGTGGGGATTTCCCCGGTTTGGACGTAGCGCATGGAAGGAACACGTTATTCCAACCAGTTCCATTCCCCTCCATCAGGAGCCCCGGCTGGCCAGGGGGAGGCATTATAGAGACCAGGATTACTGCATGTTTTTGTGAGGGTATCTACCCTAGGAGACACGGGGAGAACATGCAAACTCCACACAGAAAGGCCATATCGCCAACCCCACCTAGGGTGTGGGCGTTGATGACGCGGAGGAGGGAACATTCTCTCCCACCCATTTTTGAGCGGTGGTCACACCGTCTCCATAGCGTGGCCGTGTGTGTATGTGTGTCTGTCTGTATGTAGCCTCGTGTGTGTATGTGTGTCTGTCTGTATGTAGCCTCTGGTGTAGCCTGAGTACCCTGGGTGACCAGAGAGGTGCTGTTGAGTCTAGCCTGCCCTGAGCATCAACTGCAATACACACACACACACACACACACACACACACACACACACACACACACACACTAACCCCCCCCCACAACCACCGCTCAGTTCACACGGGTGTGATTTTTTTTTATGGCCGGTGGAGAAATGTTTTATCCATGGTTCATGGCAGACTGAATTAAACGCATGCATTTTCTTGTGTAGACTGTCTGATATTTCCAAGGTAAAAGTGTAGGCTTTATCCTCTTGGGAAAGGCTCTCCTCTGCATTTGATCCATCCTAACGGCTTAGGAGCAGTGAGCAGCCACAATGCGCTGCTCGGGGACCAATTCTAGGTAAAAAAAAATGTCAGTTCCGTGACCACGAGAGCAAAGGTCCGTTTCTCAATGGATTTGTCATCTAGGAGGGTTATTAAACAAATTTGGCCGGGGTGTATTATTTTTTTAATGGCTGGGAAAATGTTTGACAGCTAGGGTAATTGTCAGTCCCATTCACTTACAATACATTACATTTTTCAATACGCTATACTATAAAGGAAAAAATTACTCCCAAAAAATCTGCTTTAAGTGGGATGTGAGGGGTCCAACTAGGGGTTTTTAATTATTCTGAATCCATTGCAAGCATTTGTTTTGCATGAAAAACATTCCTTGGGCTAAAAAACGGCCAACAAAACTATGGTTTAGTGATGAGTCATCAATTTTCACAGTCTTTTGGGGTCCCTAAGTCTTAATGATGGGACGTTGAAATAGCAAGATTTCTCTGCTAACCACGGGGCCACCATGCTACTGATGGTAATATCAAAATTCAACAACATGATTAAAATATTTCTGTTAACCACATTAACCCTGGCATAATTATTTTGGGCAAAAGGTCACAGCAGAAAAGTGAAACTTTTGGTCATACTTCACTTGACTTGACATCACAATATATTGCAGGGGTTCCCAAACTTTTTTGTCTCAGGGCACCCCATAAATATTGTTTTTATCCGAGGCACCCTTACATTATAATTTTAACTCCCAGCACCTTATATTTATAGCATACCGTCGTTGTCGGGTGGAAACTTGTGTCCAAAACCGTTCGTTTTGTATTTATCATCTATAAAATTTACAAAACTAGTGAAAACAGCAGATCTACAAGATCGGCTGTTTTCACTAGTTTTGTGCGACAGTCTTGTATGATGAAGCAGGGCTTTGCTTTACCAAAATACGTACACATTTCAAACTTGGGGATACAAGGTTTCTGCCCGACAGTGACGATATTTTAGTGATTATGTTGCGAGGAAAACGTTGACATAATAGCCATTTTGGTTAGAACTGATTGAAAATAACTTTGTACCACAAGTTAAAAATGATACTAAATATTTTTTCAAGTGTCCAAATAAATTGCAAATACTATCAAATGATCTCGCGGCACCCCTGGACTGCCGTCCCTGAGGTCGAGTAGAGACCGCAGGGAACAGCTATTTTTCCTATTTCGCTGCAGGTTTCCATACGAATGCTCCCTGCAATAAATGGTAAGACAGAATTCATTTCCCAGTGGATTTCTCGCGACTCGCCAACCACACTTGCAATTTCCCAGAATTGCCTCTTTCTAAATTGTCAAGTAGCCTACTGTATATGGCCAAGATTGTATTTTATTATTTCATTTTACAAATTGAACCTATTCGTCAGATTACCAGAATGCCTGCCTCAAATGACTGACTGAAGATAAGAATCAATGAGGACAGAAGGCGCTGAGGTAAATGAGTCAGAGCGGTTTGAAGGCACTCACTCTGTGAGTCAAGCTGTACGGCAGGCATCTGGCACAAGTGCTGGTTGGCAGGGGTGTCGCACCAAATCCTGGGCCCTGGGTACAAGGATTCACTGCGGGCCCCCCATGAATGTTCTTCATAGGGGGAGGAGGGGGTTTAGCCCATTTAGACTGGGAACACATTAAGCAGCATTATTTTGTGCTTTAACTATTGAAAGATTGCAGATATACAAGCTCACAGCTCACAAGTCTTTGAATATTTCAAATCTTTCTAAGTTTTTTTTTTTGGAAAAACCTATGTTTCTAATATGTCAGTGTCTCATGTGAAGGACCCCCAAAATGATATGCATTTGGCCACGGACCCCCATCTCAAAATATTTAGTTCCAGGGACCCCCCAAAAGCAAAATTTGAGTTACAAATGTTCTCTTAAAAAATACATAATATTCAAAGATTTGCACAAATTTTCACGACTTTTAAAAAATAGCAGATTTACAAGCTCGCAGCGCGGCACTCGGTGCCGCGCTGTGAGCTTGTATATCTGCTATTTTTTTCAATAGCTAAAGTATAAAATAGTTAAGGCCCCCTCCACCTTGGGCTCTAGTAACTCAGTCCCACTTTTTCCCCCGCCCTTGTGACGGCCCTTATTCAGGCTGAACGGCATGGCATCTGACTGGCACTGTGCTGGGCAGTTCAACCATCATTTCTCTGATACATTCATTTCACGAGTGTTCATCCGAGTGACTCGACCTTTTAGCAGGCTCTTCAACAGGAGTTTACTGCAGGAGTTCTAACCATGAAATGTTCATTGGATGGGTTCCTCCGTGGCTCAGCGTGCAGACTGCTGGAGAGGGCACACATCCTGAAGCGTGACATTTATCTCAGCGGGGATAATCACAGTGTTAGTCCTGTCTCTCCCCGCACGGCTCCCAGGCAGCCGTCTCCCCAACAGGCATGGCAGTGTAGGGGCAAACATCCATGAGTCATGCCTGCGCGTGCGTGTGTGTGTGTGTGTGTGTGTGTGTGTGTGTGTGTGTGCGTGCGTGCGTGCGTGCGTGCGTGCGTGCGTGCCTGCGTGCGTGCGTGCGTGTGTGTGTGCATATTTTCTCAAAGAGGGTTCCAGCTAGGTTCCCCAGCTAAATCAGTTCAACCACTTTAACTCTATTAGGTCTACATAGGCTATTTGGAAATAGCCAATCTACAAGCTCATAAATCTTGTATTGAGGTCCCTGACACAAAATATTTTAGATGGGGGTCCACAATTATATATAGGCCTACAGTATAATATGAATTTGGGGTCCTTGACATGAAAACGTTTGAGAACCACTGCTATACTGTTTACAAATTCAGCAAAAGCTAAGGTATGACAAGGTCACCTGACAGCATTAATGGCCAAGCAAACACTAAGTTAACTGGTTGTATACAGTAAGGCTATAGGCTATAGCAAAGGCTGCAATGTAACATGACAAAAGTGCGTAAATTCCTCAAACAACTTTAACTTTCAAATGCAGTCTCTATTGTTGTGAGGAATGCATCAAGATATGACAGCTTCCTTTTCACTTTTAATCTACTATATCCAAATATACAACTGTCACGAGAGAACACCAACACTAACAATAATGCAATAATGCTCATTTAATACAAGGCGCTTAATAGTTACCTACTTTGTCCCGAGGTGGAAATTCTGTATTTTCATCCTAACCCAGCTGAATTGGTGCCCACAAGGAGCAGTTAGGAGTTAAGGGTCTTGCTCAGTGACACACATCAACATTGCTACCCTGCATTGCCACTGGCTCCAGACCTAAAGGAAGGCCTCACCTTCGCTACAAGGATGTCTGCAAGCGAGATCTGAAGGCAAGCAACATCGACCCAGCAGGCTGTGGACCACGGCAAATGGAGGCTCACAATCAAGGCAGGCATCCAGAGGAACGAGAAAAGGAGAGAGGAGTGAAGAAAAAGCGCAGGCGACAGAAGGCGGCATCAGCACCCACAGAGGCAAGCGCACAGTACGTACATCTGCGGAAACCGCAACAGAGACTGTCACTCGAGCATCGGACTGTTCAGCCACAGCAGGGCCTGTAACCCAACAACAGATCAATCCCTGGCACATACTCCATTGTCTTGCAAGACTGAAGGAAGCCAACAATACAGATACATTTCTTGAATGAAGGAATTCATTCCTTTTTTTACCAGGGAGTCAAGCTGGCAGCTGCCATACCTTGCCATGCCCAATCGACGCCCCTGCTCTATATGCCTGTCTCTACCCAAATAGTCAATAGCAAGTGTGGCTGGGAGATGAATAGAGAGTGTATTATATTGTTCTATTCTTTTATGCTTCACTCCAAACAGCTCTATCCAGCGAGAACCAGCACAGCATGATGAGAACGGCAGTATCATCACTGGCCAAGAAGTACAGTCTAACAGCTCTGAGATCAGTCTCTGGCCAGTGAGAACAGCACAGCATGACACAGACGTATCCCACATCACTGGCCTGGCAGAGACGTACCGTCTAACAGCTCTGAGATCAGTCCTAAATGAGAGCAACTGTTGAGAGAGTGGAACAGGCTTGTACTGCTGCTGTGAAAGTGGAGCCAATTGAATTTCAGCCACTAAAACTCCTCCATGGTGTTCTCCCTCTGTGAACGAGAGGCGAATAAGGATTTATCTTGTTGGTTACCATGGAGCTGCTCTCAAGGTGGGTTAGGTCTCACTAATCTGAGGTGAGAATTGGACTCTCTGTGCGATGTTGAGCAATGTGTGGACGTTTAGTTTTTAATGAGCCCAAGGAAACATCCCTGCAAGAGCTGTGTTAGTGTGAGAGCAAGACAGGCTAGTCTATTGGTTTCATTTTGCTGTTATTATTCACTGAATTTATTTTTGCAATTTGTTATGATCCATTGCGGACTAGTGTACAACACTTTGGGGCGGCATAGCTGAATGGTTAGGTGAATGGTTAGCTGGAGCCCGCCTGGGGAACCAGAGCACCTGATTGTGCCTGGTTCGATTCCAGGCCAGGGTAGCAAAGTTGATGTGTATCCCTGAGCAAGACTCTTAACCCCTTAGCGCTCCTTGTGGGCAGCGAATCAGCTGGGTGGGGCTGAAAATACTTAATTTCCCCCTCTGGAAATATTATTAACATTGCGTCATAGGACAGACTGGACAGTATATAGACTGACAGGAAATGGGGGGAGAGATGCGGAGTGACATGCAGCAAAGGAACTCGAACCCGCAACACGCAGTCAGGCTGGCATTGCAGCCTATAGGGTGCCCGAACGACCACGCGAGCGGCCCAGGCCTGCTCTGTTGGAGATTTGCAGAGATACCGGTATGGACCACAGTGACCATACAACAGGGTTCCAATTAGTTTTCCCCAAGGGCCAAATTATGTCTAGGGTACCAAGCCGAGGGCCACAACATTGCGTGGGGCGACAGTGACAGTTCAGATATCGTCGTTGTCGGGTGAAAATCTTGTATGTCCAAAACCGTTCGTTTTGCATTTACCATTTTAAAAATGATTTAAACGTAGTAAGTAGTGAAAACAGCCGATCTACAAGCACACAACGCCTCGCACCACGAGGCGTTGTGTGCTTGTGTGCGACGGTCTTGTATGATGAAGCAGAGCTTTACTTTGCGAAAGAACGCACACATTTTGAGATACGAGTTTTCCAACCGACAATGACGATATTGTGTTGTTGCTGCTCTTATACCACCATATTACTGGGGTTGGTGGGGGCCAGACAGTAGCCCCCCGTGGGCCGCAAATGGCCCGCGGGCCGCCTATTGGGGAACCCTGCCATACAACATGCAAGTATGAAGCAAGTTACAAACTCGCAGCCACCCCTCTCCAAAGTTTAAAAAAATCCCACAAAGTCTTCTTCAGGGTAACTTGAAGACTAGTGTGTGCGTGCACACAGACATGCGGCTGGGTGATGACGCAGGGTCATGCTGGAGGGACCAGTTCTGTGCCCACTCTGCCGACATGAGCCTGGCACATGTACTGGCAAATAATATGACACCACTGCTGGAACAGAGAGATAGAGAGAGAGAGAGAGAGAGAGAGAGAGAGAGAGAGAGAGAGAGAGAGAGAGAGAGAGAGAGAGAGAACCAGGTACAGGAAGTGGACAGGTAATGAAGACCGCCACACAGGGGCGTCACAAGGGGGGGAAAGTGGGACTGAGTTACCAAGGCCCAAGGTGGAGGGGCCTTAATTATTGTATAGCTATTTAGTTATTGAAAAATAGCAGATATACAAGCTCACAGCGCGGCACCCAGTGCCGCGCTGCGAGCTTGTAGATCTGCCATCTTTGAAAAGTCGTGAAAATGTGTGCAAATTTTTGAATATATGTATTTTTTAAGCCAACATTTGTAACTCAAATTTTGCTTCTGGGGGGTCCCTGGAACTAAATATTTTGAGATGGGGGTCCGTGGCCAAATACATATCATTTTGGGGGTCCTTGACATGAAAATGTTTGAGCACCACTGACATAGAAACATTTCTTTTTTTTTTTTCTTTTTTTTTTAAACCTTTGAAAGGGATTTGAAATATTCAAGATTTTCAGGATTTTTCAAAAATAGCAGATCTACAAGCTCGCAGCGCGGCACTCTTTGCCACGCTGTGAGCTTGTATATCTGAGCTTGTATATCTGCACAGTGAATCCTTGCAGGGCCCAGAATTTGGTGCGACACCCCTGCCGCCACATATAGCCTATAGTTCTAATGCCAACTCAGCTTCTGTGTTGGCCACATTCATAGCAATGTGGACCCCACATCCTCCACAAGGATTTCACATAACTCAGCATTGGAGCTCAGGATACCTTGGGCCATTTGCTACCTGGGCCTTTGGTGAGTTCTCTCCCCTATTTTGTTTTAGGAAAAGTAATGGTTTCCTTCTTGCCATCATATGGGCCATAAATATACTATGCAGCATTCAGAAATATGTGACTCATGCACTATTTCTCTTATCACAGCCACTGAACTTTTTAAAAGTTGTTTCTGCTGTCAAGGTTGTTATTTCTCACCAGTTTGCTTTTTGCCCATGCATGCATGCAGGCTGCACAGATTGGAAGGGGTGGCCGGATTTGACTATAATGTGTGTACGTTATTATTTGGGCTACAAGGAACGCCCCTGTATAATTACATTATTAAATGGGAAAACAAATTGTGCTTTAAAAATTCCACCAGATGCAGGAATCCTGTCAGAAGTGAATTCATTACCATAGCATCTTAAGCCCTATGTACTTTGTCATAGCCTACAATGAATAGTGAAAATAGTTTATCAACAACTCAATGCAACACGTTCTCAGTTTATACAGTAGATGCTATTTTTGGAAATTCAGAATTATATACTGTATATATATATATATATATATATATATATATATATATATATATATATACTGTATATATATATATATATATATATATATATATATATAGGCCTATATATCTGCCCAAAATAAGGATCTCGGCTTGAATTGGTTAACTGTGTGGACATGGGAGTCGCCGCTAAGCAGTAGACAGATGTCAGTCAGCTCTGTTTTCATTCCTCACTCTCATATCTGCTGGTCATTATGTCACATGACTGCCACACTCCAATCAAAGCGGTCACTCAGTAGTAGGAAGGCTCCTTTAAATACAGCTCGCTTTCTCTACCTCTGCTTGGTTCTGAAGCTTCAGAATCATTCGCTGCTAGCTGCCTCCTCCTCCACCCTAGCCTCCACCTTTGCACGATCAGTCTGACTAAGCTCATATACTTGTGATTATCTGATTAAGTTCATGTCAATGTATTGTGAAGCTCAAATACTGTGATTGTCTAATTTCATGTCATGTATTGCTATTGTTCTGCTATTGTGTCCCTATGGGGGGTATTGCAGTGGCGTCAGTTCAGAAAAAGCTAAGGTATGGCAACATGACTGGTGAAGGCGCGCGTGCAAGACACCAGTCATGTTGCCATACCTTAGCAGCAGGTATGATACATTTATTTTATTTTTTCCCCCGTTTCTACGGTTTCTTGGGCTGGATATGGCAGCCTGGAAGGGTTGTTCAAGTGCAGCTAAACTTGGCATGTTAGTAAACGTGCCACAATTAACAATAAGGCATTGCACCTGTGCAGCTGACCTGCGGAACCTGGGAATATACCATCTTGTCAAGATGGGGAGAATAAAAGTGTGGAGAATATAATTATAATACCTTGTTAATAAAGTGACCATTTTGTTAAATTTTGCAATTGTAGTTATTTTACTGTAATTTAACAACAAAATAACCAGCACAGATAGACAAAGAGACATTCATGGATTTATATTTAAAAGTAACTTTTATTTTCCCCCCTGGACCCAGGGGGGGTATGGCAGCTGCATACCCCTGCCATACCCAATTGACGCCCCTGGGGTATTGCTTAGCGTTCCCTGAGCATGCTCAGAAAGCTTGCACAAAATTCAAGGAACATCTCCGAACACGGAGCCCTTTAAACGCCAAGTTTAACCGTTATGCAATAAACGGTTAAATCTACTTTGACGTGAGTGTTCCTGACTAAATATACCTTTATCGATCCGGAGAGAAAGTTGTAACGGATTGTAAACACCGTTAATGGAAGGCTCTCTGATTTGAGTGCTTGGCTCAGAACCTCCCGATCAAACCATTGACAGTTAAGTGAACAGAGAAAGGGATATTTCAAAAATAATGTCATTATCAATTAGCCTACTGGTGTCTCAGTGGCGGCGTGCTCAAAACGTTTAGCTAATGGACGCCCATTTAATTCTGTAAATCTTCCAGACAACGGAGCAGAAACACAACAAGAGGCTCCCGTCAGAACAGTGCTAAGTGCCAGGATATTGACTGCAATTTAGGCACAACTGTTGGCGGGGGGACGTGACAGAGGCAGGAGGTGTTTTTGGCCCTGAAGAAGGCCAGGCAGCGACAGCTTATACTAGCCAGCAGCAGGGGTGTCGCACCAAATTCGGGGCCCTGGGTAAAAGGATTCACTGCGGGCCCACCATGAATGTTCTTTTTTGTGCTTTAACTATTGAAAAACAGCAGATATACAAGCTCACAGCGCGGCACAGAGTGCAAAGAAGGTCTCAGCAAGAACAGTCACCAACGTCATCTAGGCTCCATGGGTGGCGGGTGGCCACCGGTGGCCACCCAAAATAACATTAGCGTCTATGAGCACTTCGTCACTTCCGCCACCCAAAAGTGTCATGGCGGCGTCCCATGGTGTGCCAACTTCCGGGTGTTGTCTGTTCCTGCCTAACCTTCCTTGACCGAGTGCCGCGCTGCGAGCTTGTAGATCTGCTATTTTTGAATCGGGGAAAACTTTATTTTGGACCCGATTCTATGAGTGTCTTCTAAATTCATGTTTCTATGTCAGTGGTGCTCAAACTCTTTCATGTGAAGGACCCCCAAAATGATAATGTATTTACAAATGTTCGCTTAAAAATACATATTCAAAGATTCAAAGAAAATAGCAGATCTACAAGCTCGCAGCGCGGCACTCGGTGCTGCGCTGTGAGCTTGTATATCTGCTATTTTTCAATAGCTAAAGTATAAAATAGTGAAGGCCCCTCCTCCACCTTGGGCCCTAGTAACTCAGTCCCACTTTTCCCCCCCTTGTGACGCCCCTGGGCACGAGGTGTTTTTGGCCCTGAGAAGGCCAGGCAGCGACAGCTTCTACCAGCCAGCCAGAGCTCTACTGGCAGCCATGTTGAATACCAACCCCCTGGAGCACTAATGGAGTATTTTGCCGTGGTGGAAAAATAGCCCGGCCTCTACTGAGATAATTGTTCACTTTGTGATACAAGCACCAAATTTTGCACAAAGTTTCCTCTGGACCTACTTTTTCCAAAAAGCAAGTTAGCCACTCAATTAAAAACAAATAGGGTTGGGGTGCCATTGACTATTTTTCTATACAGTAAAATAATACAACAAAATAAATCTGCTTTAAGTAGCAAGTGAGGGGTCAAACTAGGTTTTTTTTTCATGAGCCTGAATCCAATGCAAGCATTTGTTTTGCACGAAAAACATTCCTTGGGCTAGAAAGGCCCCCACAAAAGCATGAAAACCACAGTGAAAAGTGATGACTCATCACTAAACCATAGTTTTGTGGTGGCCTTTCTAGCCCAAGGAATGTTTTTGTGCAAAACAGATGCTTACAATGGATTCAGCACCATGAAAAACCCCTAGTTTGACCCCTCACATGCTATTTGAAGCAGATTTCTTTTTTTAAATAATTGTACTGTATAGAAAGTCAATGGGAACTCAACCCAACCCTATTTGTTTTTAATTGAGTGGCTAACTTGCTTTTTGGAAAAAGTAGGTCTAGAGGAAACTTTCTGTAAAATGTGGTGCTTGTATCACAAAGTGAACAATTCTTCTAAAAGAACTGACCGTAGCTGCCGGGCTAAAAGTACTAAAATGTTGTACTTGAGTAAACGTACCAATACTTCAATGTAGATACAGACGTGCCATTTTAAAACTTAACACGTCATGCCATTGGCAAGACAGTAGATTTTCAGGGGATTTGCAGAACATTTAGATTGTAGATCAGCTATTTTAGCTATAGTTTCTGCAAAAATAAGCTTTGTTCTCCACAAAAATTAGAAAAGCAAAACAGGGAAAGAAACCGGAGGAAAAAATGCATTGGCAGGACATTTTCAGGAAAAGAGCAGTGGGGTAAATACAGAAGAGTTGAAAAGGCACATCTGTAATCTGTTATTATAGTATATTTGGTCAATTTTGGCGCAATTAAAATCTGGAGGGGATTCTGCTGGGCTGTAATCTGTAAACAGCATTCTCCCATCATCTCCTCCAGGTAGGCGAGTGCTGGTGAGGAGTGTTGTGGCTTTACAGCGACGTCTGTGGATCTGTTTTGGCGATAAGCAGACTGGTGAGAGTCCAGTGCGGGCGGTATTATTACCTGTTACATATTATCTCATTGACCTGCTCCTCAAAGTACACGCTCACTATGGGAGTGAGGGCCAGGGACGTGCTGGCCATTGGGAGAGGCAAAATAAACTAAAATGTCGGCCTTCGTTACATTTTGGGGGCCCGGCGGCCAACAAAGTAAATCGTCACTGTCGGGCAGAAACCTCCTATCTCCAAGTTTCAAATGTGTACATTTTTTCGCAAAGCAAAGCCCTGCTTCATCATACAAGGCCGTCGCACAAAAGTAGTGAAAACAGCAGATCGGCTGTTTTCACTAGTTTAATGAATTTTTTAAATGATAAATACAAAACAAACGGTTTTGGACATACAAGGTTTCCACCCGACAACAACGAAATATAACTCATGTAATTGGCCCACTGGCTTGTCACTTGTCATGATCTGAAATGGTAAATCTTTGAGTAGCAGCAGCGCTATAGAGAGAGATCTCTCTCTAACTCTTTTTCCCAGGCTGAATCAGGGGCCCAGCACGTCCCTGGTACACGCTCACTATGGGAGTGAGGGCAACACGATGCCAGTCATTTCACCCAGTGGTTCCCAAATGTTTTAGCTCGTGACCCAGAAGAGAGATAGGCCTGACGTTTGCCCGGGACCCATGAACTAGTGAAAACAGCTGATGTACAACGGGGCGACCGATAGCTGAGTGGTTAGTGAGCCTGCTTGGGGAGCCAGAGGTCCTGTTTGTCCAAGGTACGATTCCTGGCCAGGCCAGCAATGTGTCGATGTGTGTCCCTGAGTAAGACTCTTAACCCCTAATTAATCCCAGAGCGCCACATATGGCTGCTCACTACTCCTAGATGTTATAGGATGGGTAAAATGCAGAGGACAAATTTCACGTAGGCCTATGTGCAAATGACAAAAACACCCCAAGGCGTGGGCCCGTGGGCCCGCATTGTCTCACAGCGCCGCGTTGTGAGCTTGTAGATGGGCTATTTTCACTACTTTTTTCAGTACTTTTATCCAGCTAGAGACCCCCCAGAAGAAGAGAAGAAGAAAAAAAAGCACTTTCAAGGTATTTCAGTGGCGGCATGCTCAAAACATTTAGCTAATGGATGCCCATTTCATTTTTCAAATTTGCCAAACAACAGAGCAGAAACAAGACAAGAGGCTCCTGTCAGAACAGTGCTAACTGCCAGGATATTGACTGCAATTTAGGCAAAACTGTTGGCGGGGGACGTGACAGAGGCAGGAGGTGTTTTTGGCCCTGAAAAAGGCCAGGCAGCGACTGCTTATACCAGCCAGCCAGAGCTCTACTGGCAGCAATGTTAAATACCAAACCCCTGGAGCACTAATGGAGTATTTCCACAGTGGTGGAAAAAGTACTAAAATGTTGTACTTAAGTAAAAGTACCAATACTGCAATGTAGATATACTACATATCTTGATATCTACAAGGACCCCCAAAATGATATATATTTGACCATGGACCCATCTTCTGAAAATATTGTGTGCCAAGTGACGTGGCTTCAGCTTGCTGATCTGCTGTTGTTCTAAACCACCGTTCAAAATCATACGTTTTCTGAAACACATATGTTGCTGTAATACTATACTATTTCGTCATTGTCGGGTGGAAACCTTGTATGTCCAAAACCGTTTCGTTTTGTGTTTATCATTTTACAACTGATTTAAACTAGTGAAAACAGCCGATCTACAAGTGTGCTTGTAGATCGGCTGTTTTCACTACATTTTTGCGACGGCCTTGTATGATGAAGCAGGGCTTTGCTTTGCGAAACAATGTACACATTTGAAACATGGAAATACGAGGTTTCTGCCCGAAAGTGACGATATACTATAGAGTAGATGCCATGCACAACTATGATGGATGATTTGAAGCAGGAGGGGACTGCTCCCTTGGCAAGTTCCTAAACATGCCAGCAAGCTGCATTAATTGTGCCTTTCTCTGATCGCTTGCCCTGGAAAGCGCTGCCCAAATGACACGCTGGAATGCCCTGAGGACTTCAGAAAATGTGATCACCTCAGCAATGATCAGGGTGGTGACATCATCAAGTGTAGAAAAAGTATTGACAAAATGAGACAAAATATATATATTTTAAATGATGATACTCACAGACGCACACACACGCACGCCATGCAATTAACTTCACAACTGTTCCTTGCTACGAGCACATCTAATTTCCATTTGCACATGAAAGATTGCGAGAAAAGCGAAGCCCTATATGAAGGTGAGTGCACTCTCACCTCTCACACTGACAAAGATGGTCTGTGGATTTGAAACACTTCGCCAGTTCTCCTTACATGATAAAAAAAAATATAAAGAATATGAGAATATGGACAATAACACAGATGACCTTATATAATGAGATTAATGGTCATCTATACTCGACACTGACAGGTGTGAATTTGCTGGCTGTCTGTTTTCCACTTCTGTGATAATGACTTAAGTATATGTACTACATAAGCATTCATCTCTTCGTGTCTCTATAAATCACTTTGTTCAGGGGGGTCTATTAAACGTATGGGTACATTCTGTGTAATAAATGGTCCAGCGTTTTATTAGAGGTTGCATCTGCATCTTACACTCCCGTTGATGGATAGACCCTGGACAACGCGCGCTCTACGGCTGAACATGACGAATGGTTCCACTCACAGAATGTTGGTGTTATTTTTAGCCTCATGGTTCATGGCTTCCAATTCAAATCTCTCAACTGGTTCAGTAGAAAGAACATTCAAATAAACACATGTTGTTTTAGGTCATCCAAAGAGTTTATACAGATAGTTTACATATCAGTGTGTTGGAAAAACACACATCTGAAAAGTAATTTGCCAAAGTCTTAGTTCAGGGGTCTTCAACAGGGGGTCCAGGACCTCCTCAGAGCTAGTACAGGGGGTCCTCCAAAACTGAGTCATAGAACCTTTTTCCCCCTTTTTATATTAACGCATTGCATGGCGTTGTGAGCTTGTAGATCGGCCAACTCAAAATAAATTGCAATAGTAATGATTGGATTGGTCCTAAATTAATATCCTACCCGTATGCACCATACAAAATGCATAACTTCATGTGCAGTATTTAGAGTTATTCATTTACTTTTTCAAGGCCATAAAAGCAAAGTTTTGCCAGTTTTTGGTGCAAAATGGTGTTAATATTAGAGATTCTATCAACGTGCACCAATCCAACATAAGTAAGTATAAGTACAGTAGGTGGGAGAGGTTTATTGTCTGTATCAGCCAGAGCGCTGGAGTCTAGACCTCTGGGAGATGGATTACTGAGGCCGGTTCGAACCAATGACCTTGTTGTCAAAAGGCAGACGCTCTACCCAATAACCTACCCAGACGCTATCCAACATAATTGGTGTCTTTTCCCAACTTTATACTGTGTACCAGAGCTAATCTGTTCTGCCCACCTGTTCAATAATGCCTGCTTCCTTCCTTATCAAATGATACCATTGTGATAATCCACAAATGACCTCACAACTCACATCACAGTTTGGCTTATAGCTTATTAATAATCCACGTGTGAGCTCAAAATGTGGTTTCGGGATGTAGACTGTATAGCTTATTAACCCATTTAGGCCTAGAATTATGTAATGCTTTAACTGTTGAAAAACAGCAGATCTACAAGCTTGCAGCGCGGCACCGAGTGCCACGCTCCGAGCTTGTAGATCTGCTATTTTTAAAAAATCAAACTTTTTAAAAATGAATTTTTGTAATTCAAATATTTGCTTCAGGATGGTCCCTGAAACAACATATTTTGAGATGGGGGTCCGTGGCCAATTTTGGGGGTCTTGACATGAAAAAGTTTGAGAACCACTGATTTAGAAGAAGGATTTAGAAGACATTATAGAATGGGGTCAAAAATATTCAAAGACTTGCAAAAATATTCACAAGTCTTCAAAAATAGCAGATCTACAAGCTCGCAGCACGGCACTCGGTGCCGCGCTGTGAGCTTGTAGATCTGCTATTTTTCAATAGTTAAAGAATAAAATAATGTTTAAAGCGGTTCAAATATATCATGACACGGATTTGCGTTCCCGTCTAAATGGCTTAATAAGCTGCATTTCAAACATCGTTGACACAGAGAGAGAGAGAGCGGCGGACATGCAGACGTCACAAGCACAAACAGCACTAATGAAAACACCGGTTCCACAGAGGGCAACACACAGAGCACACAAGCACACAGCTATAATGGGCCGCACACAAGGTAGAAATCAATAGCTCGAACTGCAAATACAAACGGAAAGAGATAAATGTGTTCACTTCTGCGATGCTAGATACTGTAAGCTGTGGGTTGTTAATGTCTTGTTTATTCAACAGTTTTCTTATTGTATGGCTAACTAAGAATTCCTTTTAACCACTTGAACCCCAGCATCCATATTCTGAGGGGGAAACATTAGACAAAATAGCAAATCTACAAGCTTGCAATATGGCAAAATGACACAATCTCTAACTATAAACTAGAAATACTGTTACGAAACAGTAGCTGCGTTTACATGACAGCTTCATTCCAATCTGATCTAAATAAACCTGATTGAAGGTATTGGATCAAGTGTTTACATGGGGTGAGATCAATCCGATCTGGTGTTTACATGTGCCCACTTTGAAATCGTGTTGTGACGCAAATGATTAAATAGATCGCATTTCTCTGTATCCGTTAATAATAGTAATAATAATGCAGCCTAATGCACAGCCCCACCAAAGTGAAAAAATAAGCTGCAATGCTCTTTTAATTAGATTATCGCCGACGGCCCATAGAACATAATAGGCTTCATGGACAAGTGCATTCACGATAATAACAAAAAGTCTGTATTGTTAAATACTTTTAAAATGGACTCTTTCTTATATCCCCTTACCCCAGTCCCCTTTAAATATTATTTATCTGTTGAAGGATATAGGATATTTTGCGGTGGTTTCTTAGGCTATTTATGATCGCAAGAAGACAATTAGTTAGTGGCCAGGTCAATCTGACCTGGTCAAAGACGCACAGGACTCGACAGGAGGATAGATGAACGAGGACAGGGTAGGCTAACGTCCAGTCGCGCTAGAATGTCTTTCTCTCTCTCTGTGTGTGTGTGTGTGTGTGTGTGTGTGTGTGTGTGTGTGTGTGTGTGTGTGTGTGTGTGTGTGTGTGTGTGTGTGTGTGTGTGTGTGTGTGTGTGTGTGTGTGTGTGCGCGCGCGCGCGTTGTGTCTCCCCTCTCTCTCTGTCACGCTCCTCAGCAATTATGCTTCCTGAGTTTTATAGCCTAGTTGATCGATCTGTCGTACGGTTCTCAATCGAGACAGGAGTCTTGGGACTCGCATGGCATGAGTGCACGCAAACACGCGCGCTCACATAGGCTACACAGATATTCTGCACATTTATAGATTGCTTAAAAAATGTGTTTATAAACTAAATAGACTAATGTGGTGAAACATCCCAAAAAGTGCCACAATACATGACCAGGAAGCATGCGCTGAAAGAACATGATCAGACTCTAATCGGGTTAGGTGTACATGGAAGGATTTTCCTTTTGATCGGGTCGTAAAAAGGTCTAGACCACCCCTCTGCATCCGATCAGAATTTACATCGTGTTGGTTTTGATCGGGTTTATTTAGGTGTATACATGGAGAATTAGATCGGGTTTATCTAAAATGGGCCATGAGAGGGGACGTCTATGCCCGTAGCATAGCATATACCAGATGGGCATAGATGGGCATAAACGGGTATATGTACGATTATGCTTGAATTGGTTGGTGGATCGATGAGCTTCACATGCCACTTTGACCAGACTATATGTTGGCCAATTTCCATTGATTGGTCAGGTTTCACTTACTATAAAACAGACGAATCGGGCGCAAACCTCTAGTTGTTCTCTTTTCTTTTTACAAAGAAAGGAGTACAGTATATATAGTATAGGGAGGAAAAATGAGCAGACCTAGAATTGACCCCTGGGGAAATCCAGTCAAAGAAGTATGGGATTTAAAGGCTGTAAAAGCGGTGGGGAACACAGTTCAGTGAAATCACTTGAAAGGTTCCTTGGAATCAAAGGGCTCCACAGGGAAAATGACAAGTAAATGATTAACCACTATAAATTGTTACATGACAATCAAAAGTAGTTAGAAAAGTCTTTGCATTTCTTTGTCTTGTCTTGTTTTTGTTATAATTGCCTATAATGACATGCCCAAAATAGTCTCACCAGGTTGAAAGTGGTCAAATGATGTAAATACTAGTTCACAATGGAATGCACAACGTGTAATAACTAATGGGCAGGAATTGCAGAAATTATGTAACACAGTTAAATGATTTGTAAACAAGAAACATTGTCGAAAACACAGTGGGAGTTTTATTATCAAAGGTTATGCAGGAATTATGAATGACAGGGGAAAAGGGCGAGGAGGACGGTGGGAGACAGACACATTTATCCAACACGGTGTGTGTTGCAGGGTGGGAGATGTAACCAAAGAACATATGGGTCAATAGTGGTCAGAAGAGGGGAAGATACAGAGAGTTGATTAACCCGTTAAAACCGGGAAAGTGTTTCCCGTTGTTTCCCTCTGTGTCCTTAGAGATTGTAGCTCTACAGTAGAGTATATCGTCTCTGTGTCCTTTTAGATTGTAGCTGCAGTATCGTCTCTGTCGGGTGGAAACCTCATTATGTTAAAAACTGCCAAAGTGGCAGATCTACTAGCTGAAAGCGCGACACTAAGCGATGTTATTATGATCTTGTAGATCTGCTATGCTGTATGATCAAGCATTCATTCACGAAAAAGCACAGAGATAAAAGGTTTCTGCCCGACAGCAACGATATGCACTTGCTCTCGTAGACGAGGGATTGATATTTCTTCAGCTTGCTGCTTCTTCAGCAGCTTGCCTGTCCCAGGGCACTGTGAACTTCATAAAAACCACCCACTTATAAGCAGTATACTTATCCAAAGTGAGTCAATCATAGATAGATAGATAGATACCTTTATTATCCCAAGGGGGAAATTCAGTTGTCCAGTAGTAGCACAGCAGTATACAGTTATTTACAAAGTTACAAAGACGTAAGAAAAGATAGATAAGAGGGGAAAAAAACAAAACAAAGACAAGAGCAGTACAGTACCAATAAAGAGAAGGTGCATCAATAGAGGGGGGCGAATAATATATAAGTATATATACATAAAGTGTCTTGCAAAAGAGACCATAGCAGTCAATGCTAGTTAGTGCAAACAAGTATCTCACTGTCATTGTTAAACAAAGCAAAAATACTCAGAAACTACCAACACTAACAACCTAATAGTGCAGTGTCAAAAATCAGTGCGAAAAAAGAAGAAACTAGGAAGCGTGTCACCGCAAGGCGCACATGAGCACTCTTCCTGGAAGGTCCTTAGAGGTCAAAGTCAATACAGCAATAGTTCCTTAGAGGTCAAAGTCAATACAGCAATGGTTCAATCATTCAATCATTCAATCAATCAATCAATCAATCAATCAATCAATCAATCAATCAAGAGGAGGACAGAATCAAGGGTCTGAGGCTAGTGTGGCCAGCAGTTAAAAACCTTCAGCTGCTTCTTAACCACTCTAGCTATTTGAAAACAGCCAATCTATAAGGTGACAATGTGTCTCCATGGCACGTGTTGTCAGCTTGTGGATCTGTTATTTTTGATCTGCCATTGCCGTGGCCAGGACTCAGAACCCCTAGCCTCGCTTTTTGTCCCTTTTTGTCCCTCTCTCCTGCCCTGACATAGTTGATGAAACGAGGCCTATCAGACAGTTGTTTCACCTTCTTTCTTGCTTGTTCCGCACCATCCGCCAACTGTGTCAGAATCATGTCACCGCCGGACATTTTCACCCGCTTGACGCGAGGAGAGAACGTTCTCACAGTTGGCTGGCCTTCCACAAGGCGTGCAGCTGGGGCTTTCTGCCAACCCCACTGCATGTGTGGAGGCTTGACCAAGTAAGCAGGAGGTCAGGAGCGGGGTGTGATTGCACACGGAACAAAACAAGACCGGTATCCTTCCATACTCCAGAGGTCTTACCGTGTCAGTGCCCTCCAGTGTTAATTTTGGCAGCAGATTTTAAACTTAGTTTTAGTCTTTTGAATGAAATGTCATTTAGTTTTGGTTATATTTTAGTCATCTGAAATGTTTTAGTTTTAGTCTAGTTTTAGTCGACTAAATATTTTTTTGTCGACGAAAATGTATTTTGGTCAGCTTTGATGGTGTCGTAATGGCTGATTTTGACACTTGGTTTCACTCTGAAAATAGCCAATCCAGATCGGCTTTTTTCAGTGCGCAACACCCGATTGCAACCAAACATAAAATGACTTGTCTTTTAGTTCTACTGGATCTCTTCTCCACTAGTCCCTACCATGACATTTTAGTCTAGTTTTTATTTGTTGACAAAATTGTCAATATATTTAGTCATAGTTTTGGTCATCATAGCTTATAGTTTTTAATTAGTTTCTATTTAATCTTTGTCAGTGAAAAAGGTAGTGTGACCTCTCTCGCATGATCTCCCACCTCCGTCTTGTTGCCCTGCTTGTTCTGGGCTTTCCTCCTTCTTCTATCTCGTTCTGGCAGCCCAGTCCTAGCTGCAGGCTACTGATGTCTGCATGATGCAGACGATGCTCTCTGCCACCCTCGGTGCCCTGACGGCTGTCCACTTTTGACCCGTTCTGACCTGAGTGTCTGCCTTGGGGTTCTCTCGTGTCTTTGGCTGTCTGGCAGCATCATGATATTTCAATGTTGTTGTCGTTAGGTTTTTGTTTGTTTGTACTCCTCGTCCTCGACCTCCAATGTCAGACGGCGGCAGAGAAAGCTGGCAACCCAAAAGAGAAACACAAAATCCAGACCATTTCACACTTGACAACAAAAACTGTAAGTACTGTTACTAGATAAAACTATAAAAATACTAAAATTGCTAAAATACAATAATTAATGGTCATAAGTTCATAAAGCACACCGGACCTCTTTGATGTGGGCTTGATTGCATGTCATGAGGACACACTGACAGGTGTTACAAACAGACCTGCCTGCTCTGCCAAGGGCACAAGCTGAGCTCTGCGTCTTGCTGTCAATAAGATGCACCTCTAAAGTTTATATTACATTAAAAGGACAAAGAAAGACGGTGAAAAGAAGGACTATAAGAACTGTATGCAACCTCCGTTGCATACCGAAGAACCTCCGTTCACAATAGCGGCCACAGAGGTATACTATATTTAGATTTGACTTTGATGTGGACGCTGTTTAATGGACACTGCGCATCACGCATTTCTTCATGTTCTGTATTTCCATTTGCCTAGTCTGTTGTGTGATTACTGCACAAGTTATTGATTTATGTTTATTATTCTGTGTAACTCAGTTCTCACGGCATGTTTTGGAGGAGAAGAGAGGAGGAGAAATAAACTGCCCGTTTATCATAAAGAACCGACGCCGACCTGTGTTATTGTTGTGAAAGGAGCTACAAAAACATTTAACCACTTAAGCCCCATATGGGAAGCCGGCTTCCCATAACCAGTCACCAAACTGTTCAGAGGTCAATACATCAATAGAGACAAAATCAAATTACAATTTCAATGTTGATTCTGCTACAGGGGTCCTACAGCACATATAATCAGCTGCCATTGTATTGTCCATATGCATTATTCATATTACATTATTATTAGACCTTATTTTTACTCGTTTTTATCATTACTCACCCTATACTTTAACATTACTAATATTACAGCACCACTCTCACTAAAACATCTGTAAAGTTTACGTAGTTTTAAATATATTCATAAGATTTTGCCTATCAATTGAGGACACCTTGATGGACAATTTCTCTATTCACTATATAAGTCTCCAATGAGGTCTTAAGTGTTTTTTTTCACTATTCAGAATGCAAATTTCCATAGGCGGTGGTCTTTTTCAATCCTCTTTTCACTGGTAAATGATCACAGCAGGACAATTTGGTAAGAGAAATGTGATGTTTTACACTGCATTTGTGAATTTTCAGGGGTTAGCTATGTGGTGGGTCAAGACTAAGAGTAGCCACAATCATTGTAGTTTTGTGTCCACAACTGTTCCAATTTGGGCATGCATTTTAGGCGGACTTTTCCCCTAAATGGGTACACAACACAGTAAATTCCTGTTGCACTGAATATGAGGAGCTGACAGAGAATAAACTTGGACCCAAGCTGTTCCCTAGCAACACTATTCCACTGGCAAGGTCTTCAGACTAGTAGAAGAATAGAAGAAACAATAGAAGATTATAGCTATTGTGTGGAGCTAGTGTGAATGCCCGGACAGACAGACAGACAGACAGACAGACAGGCAATCATGAAGAGTTGTACTGTGGCTTTCTTAACACAAGCCTCCCTTGAATACCGAACAGGCTCAGAGAAGTGACATGTACTGTACGCACTAACGTGCCTCCTGTTGTGATTCTTCCATTATTTCTGGGCTCACACAATAGTAAGAATGATCTGAGATGTTGAAGGAAAAGAGAGAGCGGGAGAAAAGGTCGCTGTGCACTGCAGTTTAATCACAGCAGAAACCCGAACCAGATCATTAATCAAACAGCAGCACGCTGTAGTTAAAGTATACAGACTTTATATTTTCATTAATCCTCCAAATACCAGAGAGACAAAAGAAAGGGATTCAAGAGAGAGCAAAATATAAAAGGCAAATTATAAGCCAGGATTTCTACATTTTCTAAATCACATAAATAAACACATGCAAGCTGACAGACTGTGTGAGTACACACCAGGGTCTATTGTTCTGGAAGTTTAATTAATTGTGAGAATAAATTAAGAAACATTCCCTTTCCTGCCCTCTTTGGGTGCGTTCGGAAATGCGCACTCAACGCACTGGTGTGCCATGTTGTGTTCGTTTATTCGGTGCTCTTGGTGCGTTGTCGTTCGGAAATCCAGTGTGCGGCGCACTGGTGTGCTGAGTGCACGCACTCACCAACCCTACTCAGAAGATGGGGTTTGGCGGTGTGGTGGTGTGGTGCGGTAGTCTGATTGGTTGGTTTTCATGGCCGTGTCTCGAATGCTTCTCAGCTGTGAACAATGGAGGAAATAACCACAAAATACAGCACTTGCAGCTTAATTGGTCGTTTGGGCTTGATAGTTTCACACACATCAACATGTAAATTAACAGCAGGTATGCCAATGTTGTGAATTAGACCTACATCTCCTAATAGCAACGTTACGTTAGCATACTCAGCAACTGCTGCTTTTCAGAAAGTTTACCTTCAGAGTTCAGAGTGAAAAAGCACACAGCTACCTGTTAAAACTGGTCGTTCGTAAATAAGCCACACTGAACGCACTCTCCAACATCACGCCCACTGCACTCACTACACTGAGCACACACCCGGTGCGGGTTTCCGAACGCACCCTTTGCCTTTCTTTTTAATTAACTATACAGTAGGAACACCATAATTGCAAACAATGCTTATTGATTCACATACAATGATATCCATCGTTGTTCTAGCTATATTTTCAGTGCCACACAGGGTGACGTCGTGGACTGTTAAGTGCTGTTAAGCATTAGTGTCTGATGTGACAAATAGACCCTCTTATTTAAACCGCAGGTGGAAGCGTACACTCTTGACTCCATATATATCATTCTTTTATAATCACATTCTATCATCTCACCACTCTGTTATGCGGTGTTGGGTATGCAGCCTGTATGTTTGTATGTGTGTGCATGTGTCTGTAGTACACACACAGTAAAATAATTAATACTTTGAAAAAAGGAGCTTAAATATTATACAGTCCTATACCTCAGTTAGAGTTATGTTTTTGTTTGATCTTTGTGGGGGGATACGTGTAAATAACAACAACTTCCTAAAACCTTATAAAGGCATGGTTTTGTGTTGCTACAACGGTATACGCAATGAAATACCGTCCATACTAGATCAGAGGAAGAGCTAACAAATATGAAGAGAATGTTGAGATGACCTTGGATAGACGTATGCTATAATACAAAATTCTCTCAAAGTCCTTCAGTCTTTCAAATTGCTCCATGATCAACCCCTTGCTCTAGTACTCCCCAAATTATTTTGAGGGGTCCTCAAATGATGAACTTAATGTGCAACGTTGTTTTCTCACTCAACAGTAAACAAAACAACAAAGTTTAAGTGTATAGAGGGTATCTGCACATTTCTAAAGTGACAATTTAAGGACGTTTTAATACCTCTAAAATGGCAAATTAAACATTGGCCAAATTGTCAAATATTAGAGGTAGAAATTGTGAAAATAGCCAATCTACATGCTCACAACGTGCGCATGTAGATCTGCTATTTTCACAACAAAACCGTGTTATACAAAACATAATGCCTCAACTCTTAGTGCTCCTCAGGGTGCGGGGGTCCCCAGTTAAAATATGATTATTTTGGGGGTCGCGGCCTGAAAAGGTTGAGAACCACTGCTCTAGGTGGCTCCTCCTGGCTGCATGTCAAAGTGTCCTTGAGCAAGACACTGAACCCCTTCAGCAGCTGCTTGTTCTGTCCTTACTTAACGTTGTCCTCATATACGTATGTTTGGTTAGACAGGCAGCTAAACAACCTCCTAGTTAAGCTCCAAAGAACAGGCAGGTGTGTTGGATTTAGTAGCTTTACTGGAGTAATTGTGAAACTGTGAACACAATGACAGAAAATTGAGAATGAGAATGATGCACAATATTATAAAAAAATGGCACTGCACATATCACAGAAGCTTAGTAAAAGGCACAACATGACAAAAAAGAGGCATATACAGTTATCAGCTGCCACAGACCCAAAGTAGTCCTGTCTTCAGAAAACATGGCCAGTTTGCAATTAGCATAGTCAACATGGGTTAGTTAGCAATTATTATTACCAAACATTACATTGAACACATAAGTCATGGATATTCAGTATATCACTGCTCCCTATGAGCATGTTGGTGCCTTGCATGGTTTCCTCTGCTGTTGATGCGTGAATGGTTGAACGTAAAATACATATTGTATAATGCTTTGGATAAATGCAGTCCACATACCATTTATAGTCATGCATTCTGTACCACATTTTGAGTTTTATGGCTCAACTTATGCTCAACTTAAATAGTGATAACGCTGACAGTTTACGGTCGCATTCTAAAGCCCATGAGAAATATGGCATCTTTCAAGACTGTCTCCTTATTTCTAATAACCACGCACTATACAGGGAACCCTGCAAAGGGTCATGATGACCTGACATCGCAATTTCACAAAAGCTTAGAGATTACTCATAGTGCAGAGGCAGAGAGGTTTATCACAGTCAGAGAGTGAGAGCCAAATTACTTCACATTCACTAAAAATCACAGAGACCTTTCTTTCCTGCCAACTGAGCAAAGGCATAGAGCTTAACACTGTGCCTCTCATTTAATAAGACCTCACGTAAAAAAAACAGGCTTGCAGGGTTAACAGCTAAGATCAATTGGTATAGTGAATGTGAGTTGTCTGGTTGTCTGCAGACCTTATGCAAACCTAATCTAATTCCATTGAAAACTGAGTGTAGACCAAGTGTGTACCGATTTGCGTGATTTTAGGGCAAAATCTGTAGGAGCAGTGTCCAAAAATGTGTTTAGCAAGAATCAGCCTCATGGCGCCACCATGAGGCAGATTCTTGCTAAACACATTTAGCAAGAATCGGGCCATGTGAGAATTGAGCGGTGAAGGTTGTGGTTTGGCAGCCAAGGAGTTTGTGTGCAAAGTTAGGCCTGGATAGGGGCAAAAGTGTGACGTGACGTGACGTGACGTGACGTGACGTGACGTGACGTGATTGCGACCGTAGGTCGCATTTACTATCAAACCCTGCACAAAGTGTAAGTCCGTCCGTCAGTCCGTCAGTCTGTCTGTCACACCTCACACGTCACACTCTTGCCCTGCTCATATCTCCGCAACCGTTGCCCCGATCCATGCCAAATTTTGCACACACGTTCCTTACCTGCCAAACTACAACCTCCAAGGACCCCCGGAGCTCCAGGGACCCCCAGCTCCCTGGGGGACCCCCAGATGTAAAAAATGACCAAATGTGCTAAACTGACCAAATGACCACCCCAACGGGGCTGCTCACGGGGAATTCCCGAGGACCACCACTCCTGGTGCTCCAGAACGGATGCAAAAGTGGTGGCGCCCCCAGTGGAGGACCCCCTACACTGCAGCTCACATAAAATGCCGTAACTCCGGCTAGGAGCGACCGGGACAGCCGGGGCCGGTACCTATTCGTCCGCCTTGCCGGCGCGGAGACCCCACCCCTCATTTCTCACATGGCCCTCTTCTAGCGCCACCATGAGGCCGATTCTTGCAAAACACATTTTTGGACACTGCTCCTACAATTTTTGCCCTAAAATCACGCAAATCGGTACACAGTATGTCTACACTCATCCCATCAACATGAATCTCTCCCATATAGCGCCACCTCCAGGCCGATTTTTTAAAACACATTTTTGGACACTACTCCTACAGATTTTGCCCTAAAATCACGAAAATCACTACACAGTATGTCTACACTCATGTCATCAACATGGATCAGGAAGATTTTGGCAAAACACATTTTTGCCCTATTTGTGGAGATAAGTGACCTACGGTCGCTTATCTCCCGATTAGGGAGTGTTACTGGTAGTAACTCCGACCTGACAGTCGCAACAAAATTAGACGTATGTCCACAGAGAACTCTTGTACACATAAAAAAATTAAAATATGTGATGTGTGAACAATATGGTTTGAGGCTGTTGCTGTTATTTGCTGAATTTAGAGTTCAGTATAAAACACGTTGTAATGTTTCCACACAAGCCATTGTAGAGAACAACGATCTCAGCTCTGTAGAAAGTAGGGAAAATCTCACGGGGAAGACAACAAAGGAATCACTAATTAGACTTTAATAAGTTATAATTCACACAGCAGTACTACAAATGTGTTCCGACTCTACACCGTAATCTAATTGTATCAAGGAAACTGTAAACATCATTTATTAAAGCAGCGTGGCTGTGTGTCTGAGGCAATGCAAGGCTGCTTCCAAACAAACAGCTTATGAAATAAAATCAACAGTCTCCTCATGTATCTCGTGGACAGGTGGTTCTCAAACATTTTCGTGTCAAGGACCCCCAAATGTATGTATTTGGCCTCGAACCCCCATCTGAAAACGTGGACCCCCATCAAGATTCATCCTATATATTACAATTGGCTTAAGGGAGGGCCGGCCGGAGGATCACGTCGTCACGCTCATGAGGCCTATAGAGTTCCCAGCAGCTACGCCCAAATATGGAGTGTGCCGCCATGGCATCAAGGGCAATAAATCAGTCAGCTCCATATATTGGTACAACATGGCCATATATGGGTACTGATGACATCAGGTATCTTCATACAGTATATGTGCATGAAAGGGACAAGGACTGACACTTACAGAGATCTCCATTTATGGGCATATCAGCGGTGGGGTGTAGGTGAGAGGGCCGCATAGCAGCTAGAACCTTGATCTATTGTTAAAATGTTTCATAAATATATTCCACATTTTGGCAAGATTCTTTGAAAAAACTGATCTACAAGCTCAAAATCTGCCGATGCTTCAAAAGTGGTGCAAAATGTTCCCCACTTTGAAAACCAATGTCATACAGTAGATGACTAAGCTCTGGTGGTTGCTGACAAAACCTTGGTTCAGCTCCAGTAAAGGCTTAGTGAACGGCTGACACACATCACTCTGATAATAAACTCTCCTTACACCTTAGGAAAACACAATCGATCCTGTTTGGCTCAATGGCTCCTAACCCCACATTAACCCTTAAGTTCTGTTCAGATTCACTACACCTTCGTTCTGTTCGGGTCATTTTGACCCGGGGGATATTTGGTTTTAAAAATACAACACTAATATAAATTTTAACTTAACAAATCATCATGATACATTGACTTTGACTCAATACCAAACAATTCATATGATATATATGGTAAATGTTTGCATTTCTGCTTTGCTATATCACATTAAACACTGAAAGAGCTAGGCGTTTTTACTGATTTAGCTGAAATTCATGTAAAAAAAACTACTTTATTTAATACTGGGCATTATTGCTCATGCTTATAGGACATTTTTTAAATCAGAGAATGTTTTTATGAACTTTTTTTTTTCCAACATGCCCATTAATTTAATACTTGTGGTTCAAGAACAGGACATCATTCTCACATAGAGCTGAACACACATGTGAACACACATGAACGTCACATATGAATATACACTTGAACGTATACACTAGGCCAGAGGTTTTCAAACACTTTGGTCTCAGGGCACCCCTGTAAACAAAATTTTCATCCACAGCACCCCTGAATTACATAGTTACTTTACAGCACCTTATGTTTATGTACAATAATGTAAAATGTCCCCTAAGATACAGTACAGTCACAAGGAAAACTTCAGATAAGTGAGGGATGAGGGTGAGGGGTGAGGAGGAGAGGGGGATAAAGGGTGTGTGTTTGTGTGTGTGGGGGGGGGGGGGTGAGGGCGATAGGAGGGGGGAGGAGGGGGGGGGGTGAGGGCGATAGGAGGGGGGAGGAGGGGGGGGGGGAGGAGGTGTCTGTGTTAGTATACATGCTTTCTTTTATTTCTGTGCATCTGGGGTGGCGGGGGGTGGTGGGAGGGAGGTGGGGTTGGGTTGGGGGGTTTGGAGGGGAAGGGGGTAAGGGTGAGGTGAGGGGGGTTGGAGGGGAGGGGTGGAAGGGGTTAGGGGGTGATTGTGTATCTGTGTTTGTACATGATTCCTTGTATTTCTGTGCATCAGGGAAGGGGGTGTTAGGTGTGTGTGGGGGGGAGGTGTGTGTGTGTGTGTGTGTGTGTGTGTGTGTGGGGGGGGGGGGGGGGGGGGTTCGGAATGGGGCTTCGGAAGGGGGGTGTTAGAAGTGGGGGTGACTGTGTGTCTGTGTTTTGGCATAATGCTGTGTATTTCTGTGCATCTGTGCTTCCGGGTCAAAATGACCCGAACAGCACTTAAGGTTCAAAAAATATGAGGGGGGTGTAGCATGGGTGTAGTGCAAAAATATTTTTTTTACATGTTCATCTCAGAAGAATCTTTAAGGCCAGTGAGTTTCAGGTGGAAAAAATTTAAACTTCTACCTTTTTTTTCCAAATGAAAATGTAAAACGGGTCAAAATGACCCGAACAGAACTTAAGGGTTAAACAAAGCTAAGGACTCTAAAATACAGTTTTTAAAGATACTCCATGATTTCTCTTGAGAGTGTTTAGTACCAATGGGCAGATTTGCACGTAGTGCTAAGAGCACAACTGAAGTCAGAAAAAGTCATTTTAGCACTTCAAACAACGTACAGATGTGCCATTTCAAAACTTCACACGTCCTCCCATTGGCAAGACAGTAGATTTTCAGGGGATTTGCAGAACATTGATCAGCTATTTTATGACCTCCTCTGATGCGTGATTATGGATCCCACTGGGAAAGATGGATAACCTGAGTTAGGGTTATCCATCTTTCATTTTTGAAGCTTGTGATTGGCTGAACCGGATGTAGGGAGCGCTCCATTTTAGTCACTTGGACCGCGGCAGAGGTGCACCAAAACTGTAACATCTGACATGGAAAATAATACTAATATCAATAATAGATACTGATATCAAAAAATAGGGATTGTCCACAAAACTTCAAAATTAAATGTTGCTTCTTGTTTATTCATCGTCCAACAAAAGTATAGTCCTTAATCAAAGTAAAAACTCTTCTACTGAGGTTCCTTTCCAATTCTCAGCACATAGCATAATTTAGCTCCGGTTACGGAGGAGCCACTCAACCAGTTTCTGTTGAAATGACTCCCGATTAACAATAAGCAACCCGTTATATGGGCCAGAGCCGACCCTAAAGCAAGCTCACACAATAGAGGATAGAGGAGGCAGATGGCACCATTCTCATCAGCTAATTGACCAGCGTTGTATGTCAAAGAAAGTACATATGACAATCAATACATTGAAAAGTTACTCATGCTAAAAGCTCCACATGACTATTCTTAATTTACGTGTTATGTTAAGTGCCTGATACCAGATGTCTGGTCAGATTCTAGAAAACACCCAGAAGGTTGGTGAGGTAATCCAATTATGGGTGTCCATACCCACTGACCAGGGGCTACTGAGAAGTTATGACCCTTGCAGCAGGAGAAACAATATCATTAGCTATGTGCTGAGAACTCAAAGATACATCACACAAATATATTAACATATTAGGTCGTCCAGCTGCAACATAAACCTCCCTTTGTGAGGTACAATAATACCTCACAAAACTCGACGAACTAATATGTACATACATCAACTCGATGTCCCTGTCAAGGACTAATGAATACACAAATTGAACATCAAAACCCATTAAAATACACCTACAACACTCACACGATCACAATAAGAACAAACATATAGAAAACATAGAATAAAACACAAACTAATGAGACATAATCAAATACAACCTTAACAGTCCATCAATGAAATCAAAAATTCCCCCATGAACTCTAATTATGTATCCCACTTTTGTTGATATGGGACACCTCCCTTTTATACTTTCTTCATCCCAAGATATATCATCATACCCAATATATGTATGCCTCGGGTATCAACATAAACATCATCCTTAAATAACTTATATCAGCACAGTACAGAAACGCAAACAAAAGAAAGTTACTAACATTCCTGATATATCAAAGTACTTCATATCAGCCCTCTTGCAAATCAGATATCGTACTACTGCATTACCAAATTTGAGAAATACCGCACTGCACTATTCAGATTAATAAAATCAAATCAATTAAACACATGAAGTAATCATTGTACATATTGTAATATGTGTATCCGTTAGTATGCATGCCATAACCTAAATAACTCCTTTGGTTGCCTACTTAAACATAGAATGAACACACTTTGCTCACAAGCCTCACATCTTTACCCATCTCTACTAGTGTATATTCTTTTCTTCCAGAGATTCTTCCAGTAATTCAATAACCTTAGTTACATTTTCAAAATCCATTTTGACCTACGTTTTAGACACACATCTATCATTCCCTTATTATGTACGCTTATTCACTATGAGTGTCATGAGTATTATTGAGCCTAAAGATTTCCAAGTCTGTATCGTGGTCTTTCATTTAGTCTCATCAACTTCTAGTCATTAAGTTTCATCGCAAAATATCAATTTTAGGTAGCCACCGGTCCCCAAAACTTAAAATTAGCTTTGTCATGTTCCGTCTTCAATCAGGAACCTGTAGATGTGTAACCATTTATGTGTTCTTTAGTACATGGTGTACATATATACTGTATATTTATATATAACCTATGATCATTTGGAATAGCCATTATATCACGGTAAACAATAAGAACTCTCTACTCGTTATGTGTAGGAGGCCTCTACCTCACAAGGTCATTAATTAGATTACCCTATTAATTCCTATACTGTTATTCCCTTTTTAGTACTCCTACACAAATTTGTTACACACACCCATGACTGAATATTAGCATTTTCCATTACCTCATTATGTTCAAAGTACATGAGACATTTATTTTCACCTCCTATGACTTCTCTATACTTTTCGGAAGGTCAATTATATACTCTTACAAGTCAGATTCTCTTTTTCTTTTCTTTCCAGCAACAATGCAACACATACATTTTTGAAGATCTCCTAATCAACCAAACTGTACAAGGCAGCATAAAGTCTTAGCACCTTGATGGTCCGTACATCTAATATTTTCTGTCTGATCCATGAGTGAGATAATTCATACCAAATACAAGCCTCTCCTGGCTAGCTCGCCATTTATGTAACATCTGACATGGAAAATAATACTAATATCAATAATAGATACTGATATCAAAAATAGGGATTGTCCACAAAACTTCAAAATTAAATGTTGCTTCTTGTTTATTCATCGTCCAACAAAAGTATAGTCCTTAATCAAAGTAAAAACTCTTCTACTGAGGTTCCTTTCCAATTCTCAGCACATAGCATAATTTAGCTCCGGTTACGGAGGAGCCACTCAACCAGTTTCTGTTGAAATGACTCCCGATTAACAATAAGCAACCCGTTATATGGGCCAGAGCCGACCCTAAAGCAAGCTCACACAATAGAGGATAGAGGAGGCAGATGGCACCATTCTCATCAGCTAATTGACCAGCGTTGTATGTCAAAGAAAGTACATATGACAATCAATACATTGAAAAGTTACTCATGCTAAAAGCTCCACATGACTATTCTTAATTTACGTGTTATGTTAAGTGCCTGATACCAGATGTCTGGTCAGATTCTAGAAAACACCCAGAAGGTTGGTGAGGTAATCCAATTATGGGTGTCCATACCCACTGACCAGGGGCTACTGAGAAGTTATGACCCTTGCAGCAGGAGAAACAATATCATTAGCTATGTGCTGAGAACTCAAAGATACATCACACAAATATATTAACATATTAGGTCGTCCAGCTGCAACAAAACCTAAACCTATCCTTAACCCTAACCCTAACCCTAACTCTAACCCTAACTCCAGTGGCGGACCGTGGGTTCAATACCCGGGCCTTCGCCATGGCTGCTGCGCATATGCACGCACGTGCACATGCACGCGCACGTGCCCGCGCACGTGCACATGCCTTCGCATACGATCTGCCAATATTGCGCCGTACAGAGTGCTGCTGCCTGCACTAGCAGCAGAGCCCGATACAACAATAAACTCAGTCACAACCATATTTTCATAGCCTACAACACAAAAGCACGCAAAATATATGTTGATATACACATGATTCAACAGGCCTCATCACAGCCAAGCTTCTGAGACTAGTTACACGCTGCAGTGCACACACACACACACACACACACACACACACACACACACACACACTCACAGCTGAGCGCAGAACGCAGGATGGATGAGCAAGGAAAAACGCGGAACATTAATATGATATAATGAATAAACAATGTGTTGAAACAAGAAGCATGGATGAATTCGTTAAAGGAGGATGTTTAGTTAATTTAGGAGTAAAGAAAATTGACAGTTGATTCGCAGTTGACTGACATTAATTTATTTTTTACCCAAATTGACCCAGACACACACATTTCCCATTTCCAGCCAACTGAACTGAACCAAGCTTCGCACACACATGCACACACAGGGCCATGGCTGGCAGCAATAAGAACAAATACAAAACAATGAATGAATCAGCATAGCAAAACAACAAAATTATATAAACATGGATTAAACTCACCATGGTGAATGGCAATACAGTGCGTAGGAGGCAGCTCACATCCATCATTTAAAGACAAAATCCATCCTCCTTTCTTTCTTTAGAAACAGTTCAGTGACACGGTCGTGCAGGTTAAATCCAACTTCTCTGCGCTTTAATTCCATTAAGAAGTCCCTCTCTATTGCCATGGAGGCCAACGCTGAGCTTGTTCATTTAGTTGTAGGTCCACCCTGTCGCGACCAAACCTTTTCATGGTCACTGTTGCTTGGAGATGGCCTGCAGTACCCTGGTGCTTGCCTGCAGCTTTCGTTAGGCAGGTAAGATTTGCAAAACCATCGTGGCTCCAAGCACCATGCGCAGTTGAAAATAACATGCATTCCCAGCAATATAATTTAATAAATTGCGATTCCGATCCAGTAAGCCACGGCCCACGGGTACCGTGCATAATTGGTAGACTGGAAATGTCGGACAAATCCTTTCTCTTGCTTGGTCAGCCTCGGCAGGTCTGGTGTAGGCCGACCCTTCGTTATAATGTCAAGCTTTTCTTGAAAAGGTCTCCTTGAAAACGGCCTTGCCAGTAAATCCGCCACTAATTCTGTCTCTTCTCCTCCTTCCGCCATTTTTCGTTTCTTTATGTGTTCATTGTTGTGAGTAAATGTAGAATGTAGCTCTGCTCAGTGCTCAGGTCAAACGACAACTCCATGTGAATCAGGAAGCAATATTTCGTCCCAGGGCTGGGATATGTGAATATCAGCAGTTCTCTTTTCTGATTGGACAATGTTTATTCCCAGAGATGGGATCTTTAGAACACTCTAGAAGGTGAGCCCATTTGAAAAAATGCGCCCAGGAGGGAAAATTCAAAATGTGATTGGTTAAAGAACCAGCCAATAACAATACATTGCCCAACGACCATTCACTTCAAAGGCAGCAGACACTCTAAGGGAGGTTCAGAGGGGCTCTATATCTTACCTGGAGACAACACAAGAAAACACCTGATTGGTTAAAAAAAACAATTGCATTTTTAGACGTGCGCCCCTAGTGGAAGCAGTGTGTCCAGCCTGACTGAGTGAGAGAGAGAATGAAAGCAGCAAAATAAATGAATGAAAAATAGATATATATTATTAAATATACATTTCTTTATCAGGCAAGTAGGACCTTCACAGAATACTTCGCTAGCCCTGACAGACCGCCACTGCCTAACTCTAACCATAACTTTAACCCTAACCTTAAACCTAACCCTAACCTCAGTAAAACTAACGATGGTGATGCTAACCTGGTGAAATACTAACCTGCCGACGCTGGTGAGTAGCCAACCTGCCGACGCTGGTGAAAACGAGCGTGGATTCTGCTTTTCAATGGGAATGGAGTGGTTTCTTGCGATTTGTGAGTTTCCATTCTCCATAAAGATTACAGGGAAATAAACCTAATTATGGAAAAAAATTAAATTTAGCAGGACATGTTCAGGAAAAGAGTATTAAATACCGAAGAGTTGAAACGCCACATCAGTATGTTTCATTCTGTAGACCAATTTGGGAAACACTAGGGGTACACAGCACAGCGGTACTACATAATTATATGAGAGAAAGTGGGAAATGTTATTTTGTTATGATAACACATTGAAACTGCTAATCTGAAAAGTGATAAACCAATTAAACAAATACAAATTGAAGTGTTTCTCAAATGGGGGTGGCACATGCCTCCCTAGGGGTACAATGCGGAGGTACGTGAGAGACTGAGAGTAACTGGAAATTGAAAAATACATATGTTTTACAGATAAAACTTTGAACCTGCGAAGCGATAAACCAAATTAAATCAAAACATTGAAGTGTTTCTCAGATGGGGCTGGTACATGTACCCTAAGGGAATGCAGAGGTAGTAAGTGGGAAATGGAAGAAATGTGTGATAAAACATTGAGCCTACTAATCTCAAAAGTGTTAAATCAAATTTAATCAAAAAACTTGACTAGCTAGCACCACTGTTATTGGATGGAACCATATACGTATTTGCCTCTCTGTTTTATTTAGAAGATATTCATGCATCAAAACGTACTGACATTTTATCACCACAGTTTAAAAAACATCTGCTCAAGAAGCGCACGTCTTGCAACCCTTTGTATAAAATCAGTAATTTATTTTTTATTCGTTATTATTTATTTATTTATTATTTTATTTTTTACTTGAGTCCCAGAGGTTTTTTTTGACAATACGTTTTACCCCTTTTTCGCCCCAATGTAGTCGTTATACCAATTGATTCCTCCCCACACAAATGTCTGTGTTATCACTGCTGTTGAATCCTACTGACTCACCTGCCAGTGAGGAGCCCCCACCGGGTGGACGTAGAGCCTTCGTCCTACTCCTCCCACCCAACACTCCCTGCTGACAGGTGCTGCCCGAGCCCGTAGGAATACATGCAATGACCAGTATCACCCTCCCCGTCCGGCTTCCCTCCCCCGAACACGTTCGCACAGACGCCTGACATAGCCGGTTGCACCACAGGGGATTCGATCCCACAACCTTCTGTGGTGGTGGGCAAGGACTTTACCACTGCGCCACCCAAGCATCCTTTATTAGTTATTTCACTTATTTGACATATCTTCCCTGTGCAATTTGTTATTATGAAGCTTAAAGGCAAACAGAAATGTATTTTTTAGTCTTACTGTATGTTCCAATGTACAGTTAGTACCAATACCCGTTCGGCGATATGAGCATCCAAAGTATGTGTAGAGTTTGGGTTATGCACTGTTCACAGTATATCAGGGATGGAAAATAACTACATGTGTACTTGGTACCTGCAATGGTTCCAACACACATGCATGGGTCCCGTTGCAGCAGCAGCAGCAGCAGGTAACACATCAATATCCATCTCCCTCAAGGGAGATGAATGTCTGCACCTATGCTCTGCCTGGTACCCACAACCCCCATTCTCTCTCTCTCTCTCTGTATTTTGACGGGAGAGACATAATTTATGGTTGGCAAGATTCCAAAGACTATTTTTCAACTGGTGAAATCCCAATGGGTGTGTTTGAGGCAAACAATTCACCACATACAGTAGGTATCCAGGATCAGCCATGAATTGGTTTCACGAAGGTTGAATTATCTCTGCAGATTAGTCTAGCCAGTTAACCTGGATATGTTTAGCCTTGACTCGGTTTCATGAAAGCAATTCCGCATTAGTTACCATTGAAATGTAGCTCTGAAGTTAGCCTGCTCTGGCTAACCTTTAGGCTTTATTAATCCAGTGCCTTTCTTCTTCAAGTTATGTGAAATAGCTGCTAGAGCAAGGCTTTGTCAAACCTGGATTTAACTTAAATCCTGTTTTATTTAATTCTGCTTTCGTGAAATGGGCCACTGGATTATGAAGATGATATCCAAAGTGCCCTCTTGCTCATAAACAGTTCCAACGCACACACATGCGCAGCGCCGCTGCAAATGATCATTGCCCACTCACTCACACACACACCCCCCCCCCCCCCCCCCCCACACACACACACACACACACACGCACGTGCACGCACACACTATCCAAAGCTCCCTCTCACTCATAAATAGTTCCCACACATATAAACACATGAGCATGACCCTTTGCCACGTCGCCGCAAAGGATCATTGCACACGCACGCACGCACGCACGCACGCACGCACGCACGCACGCACGCACGCACGCACGCACGCACGCACACACACACACACACACACACACACACACACACACACACACACACACACACACACACACACACACACACACACACACACACACACACACACACACACACACACACACACACACACACACACTTGAAACTATCGTTCCATCCTGAGTGTCTGCACATGGCAATGACCATTGCCCCGTGTTCAACCCCAGAGCAATTGCTGAAGAGGTTTGATGGATTACATTTGGATGACAGTTAATCTTCAATTTAAATGTATCATCATGCCACTAATGGAGCAAAGGGGCAAATGGCCATGATGATTATTGACACTATTAGACATAATATCCAGCAACGTTCTAAAGTTCAACATCCACTCTAGTGTAAGAGCAGAGTTTTAATTCCCAAGATATCAGTTGATTGTAGAATATGGAATAGGTCAGGGCCAGAGTTACCACAGGGGGGCCGCCAAATCTTTGTGTGATAGGATCATTCTTTTAAATTGACAACTCGAACCCTCGCATCCCTATTCTGAGGATAACTTTAGCCAAAAATAGCCAATCTACAAGCTCTCAACGCCTCACAACGAGCTTGTAGAACGGCTATTTTCGGCAAATAGGTTTGGTGTAGAGGTAAAAAAAAAAAGAGCAGACCAAGTACAGAGTGAAAGGTGAAGTTTAGATGATTTCAGTGGTTAAAAGTCTGGAAAAAACACATCAACACAAATCTAACATAGACTGATGACAGGGCTGTCAAACAAATTTACACATCTATGAAATCAATGAAAATCTGTATCACACATTCATACAGTATGTAGAGGGGGTCCCTGCTTCATGTCTCTCTCAGCTAAGGGGTCCTTGACCTGAAAACGTTGGAGACCCCTGGTGTGTAAGGTTACAGTGAGGCCAAAATAAAAGATGGATGGGCTGGACTCAAAGTCATAACTGATGCAACAGTCTTCACAGACAGAGAGGATAAACGCTGAGTCATGGTTGAGCTGGGGAGAGCCATCATGATCAATATTTCAAAGCATTTTGACTGTGTCGGGTGATGGGGTGCATGGGGGGGAAGAGACTAAAGTGCTCACATTTATCTCTCACTCACAAGTAGCAATACTGCAATATAGAAATACTCTGTTACAAGTAAAAGTCCAGAATTCAAAATGTAGGCCTACTTGAGGAAAAGTACAAAAGTGTTGGTATCAAAATATGCTTAAAGTGCTAGAGTAGAAAGTGCTCCTTGTGCAGAATGTCCCATTTGCAAATGTATACACATCTTTTGAAAATAGAATTTGTTAATGTAGGTTTTGTTATAATGATCAAAATCTACAGAGCAACTAGTAACTGAAGTTTTCAAATAAATGTAGTGGAGTAAAAGTACAATATTTGGATCGAAAGATGTTTAGTGGAGCAGAAGTAAAAGTAATGGAAATGGAAAGTACAAATACGTCAAAAGTGTACTTAAGTAAATTCAAAGGTCAGAAGAGGGCTTAAATTGATATCAGAAATGATGAAACAAAAAGTCAGCCGAAAGGAAATTAATGTCCACTTCCAGCTACGAGGGTGAGTGTGCGTATGCATGTCAATGGCACGCTGAAACACTCTTGTTTCAACAGCCTCTGTACTAAAGTACCAACAGAGTGCTGCCCTCAGGCAGGTCAGACAGTGAATGTGCTCTCACCATAGACTGTATAAAAGATATGGACAAAGCGAAGCCATTGGTTTCTATGCAGCGCAAATGACACAATATGGGTCCTTGGCGTGTGTGTTGGGTGTTGCCATCATAGATTGAAATGCAACCAGAGGAGGCTATTGGCTGCCAACGGTCATGTGCAACCGCAGGGATACATGGGAGAATGTGGTCGGAACCTCCCGAAATACAGCACACGAAGAAGAACACAGCCGGCTGGTATCAGTTTTGTTGGCCACGCCCCCCGCAACTTTATTATCAATTTTAACATAAATGGGACCTTATTTTCACAAAACGCATATCATCGTGATTGAAAGGACATTTTTAACTAGCGATAGGAACCATAAAGTATTCATGAAAATGATAATTAAGGTTAGAACACGAAAGGGGAAAATGAATGGGATCTAGAGCTTAAATCGGGCCTAAAAAAGTGAGCCCGGCCCAACCCAGCCCGACAGAATTTCAGCCCGGACCGAGCCCAAGCCCGATACATAATTGACAATTGGAGACCGGCCCAGCCCGAAGACCGACATTCTAAACAACAAGCTTATATGATGCAGACGGCAGCATCCTTTTTTTCCTCATACAATATTGGTGATTCGTTAAGAACAGTGTCATTCTACCATTTTCCAACTGTCTTTATATATATAAAAGACATTGTAGCAAGCACCGTCCTAATTATGGAAGAAAAAAAAAACATCGGAGCCTCGCTGGAAAACACAGCTGACGGCCGTCGCTAAATCAGGAAGCAGGCGTACAGGCTATTATAGCTACAACATTCACACTACGTCTATAATATTATTAGGAAATCCAAAAGTGTCTGTGAATGGTTTCAACGATCTCTTCCGCTCCGCTCTGCCACAGCGAGAAGCACCCACTGGCCATAGCAGCCACCGCCACACACACACACGGGAGCACACTCTCAACTGAACGTTACTCAACTGTCTGAACGTTGCGCAGCAGCGCACATACAGTCACACACGCTCAACTGTGTCAAGTTGCGCCGCAGCGGTGCAGCGCAGCTTACACAGTCACAGAAACATCACGTTACCGTGCTGCGCTTGCCTACCGGATTATAAAAGACCGACCCGACCCAAAGACCGACATATACGTGACAAATTGAGCCCGGCCCAGCCCGCGCCGCGCCGACCTGTCGGGTCCCGTCGGGCTCGGGCTGAACTTTTAAGCTCTAATGGGATCCAATGGAGAACAATTCTTTTTGCAAACGGCCAGGGGGAAAACAATGCAACTAGCGGCCAATCATAGGAAGTTTTAGTTCCGTATCGGAGGAATCATTTTAAATCGGTGGAACTATGCCCCTGGTGCCAAGCAGGGAGGCACTGGGTCCCATTTTTTAGAGTCTTTGGTATGACCCGACCGGATTTTGAACCCCGATCTCCCAGTTTCTGGGTGGACACTCAAACCACTAGGCCACTGAGCTAAGCAAGTAAAGTACTTAAGTAAATTCACTTAGTTGCTTTCCACCACTGGTTCTCACTCTTCGCTTGAAGGTCAGAAGAGGGCTTAAACTTGATATTAGAATGAAACAAAAGTCAGCCCACAGGAAATTAATGTCCACTTGCAGCTACGAGGGTGAGTGTGCGTATGCATATCAATGGCACGCTGAAACACTCTTGTTTCAACAGCTTCTGTACAAAAGTAGATTGCCCTCAGGCAGGTCAGACAGTGAATGTACTCTCACGTATTCAACAACAGCTCATGAACCACCCTCAGGCCCTACAGCGAGGAGTGTCAAACTCATCATTATTACACTGGATGAATGCAGGGTCATCTGTCAAATATGGTGAGAAGCAGGGGGAGTGAGGACGGGTTGAATATGGAGGTAAGGTTAACACGTACTGCAGGGCTCTAGATGCAGTAAGTCATTCTGTTTCACCTGATTTCAAAATGTTAGTTACCGACAAATCAGTGGGGAGAAAAAAAAAAGCTCAGCTCATCTGCAAGTAGACTTTGGTGAGGTGTTGGAGCCAAGAGGAATCCACTGAATAATTAAAGAGAGCCTCCACACACTCTGATTTTGCCGTTTTGAGTGCAGGGGCGCAAATGGGGGGGTGACAAGGTGTTTTGGTCACCTTCCAGGTTCAATTTCGTCCCCTCCATTCACTTCCAGAAGTCCCCCCCGTCCCCCCCAGTCAGGGACCCCCAAGCCAAACTTTTAGGGGTCTGAATTCTGAAAATCACGCACTAAACGCGAGCGATTATTTTTAAGCCCCCCCCCATCTAAAATCCCCAAATGGTTTGGTCCAGACCGTCCTGTGCGGCAGTGCCTTTCTAGCCATAGAAGAATAGCTTTCAGTTGACTCAGTGATGACGTCATAATATGGCGACTTGTTATGGCTGTGTGTCCTTATTATAACTCTCTGGGTGTCTGTGACTAGAGTCTAGAGAAGAGCACTGACTGGTGCACTGGTTTCATGTAAATTACTTTCTGGATCTGGACAATGACATTTGACGCTTGTACGTTTATTGGAATTAAATGGATACCAACCTCACGACCTGGCTGTCCCAAGTTGCTACAGAACTAGAAGTTAGAACTATGTACATTTCGGAAGGACCAAGTTGACCACAACAAGCAACAATGGTAAGTTTCTGATGAAGTGTGTGTTTTCGTGTAAGCTTTGGTTGTGTTGGTTATTGCAGTACTAGTGATAACTTCATAAGTAAATAAATAATACATCATAAAACCGTTAATGCCCGTATCTGAATGAAAATGAGGGGGGAAAACCGCCCGAAAACCGATCTTTGCACACAAAAAAAACCAAATCGGTCGCGCGCAAATCAAAGGGGGCTTGAGCCCCTGCCCTTTTATCCGTCTGTGAAAAAGTGCCCTCTCAAGACATATAGGTTGTGATCCTACTGGGTCATAGATAATATTTCTGGTGGACAACTTTTTATGTCGGGGCAAATGCAGCACACCTTCCTTTGCCCCCTGGGTATTTCTTTACATCAAAAGCAAATAAGGGAAATAATCAATAGAGTCTGTAAGTGACTTAAGATGAGTGGACAAGGACATTTTTTTGAACGATTAAAGGGAGTCTCAATGCACTCAAACAGGCGCGCAGATCCAGTAAATGCATAGGAGGGGACCACCGCAGTAAATGCATAGGAGGGGACCGCCGCGCGCGCTTTGCGCATGTAATTTGAGCATGTAATTTGCTCAAATAAAAACACACAACCAATTGCCATGCTCTCCAAATGGCCACGCACAGGGACGTGCAGTGAATGTTAGAGAGGCAGGGGCTGACATTTCTAAAAGGGCCATTTGGTGAAAATATCGTCTCACAACAGTAATTTCACAACTCTCTGTGACGCGTTACCACACTGAACTAACTTGTGAATGCTGCTTTCAGGTGTGGCATGGAAAGAGGGGCGTTTGCATTTCTTTCACCATAGTAAAAAAGAAAAACAGAGAGAGATTATCTCAATGAAATGAATGCAACTGCCTTTTTGGGTCTTTCACACATAGACATGCACATGCTTTCCAACAACTTCAGCTTCAGGGAAATTATAATGAACACATGATTAAAACAGGCTGCATTATAATGCAAATAATTGCTAGTCACTATCACTGTCATGTGTACCTATCCTGCTGCATCTTGTCTCCAGTCCTTGGCAACGACACCCCAAGTAGCATGCAAGTAGCATGCAATTCCCTTCTTCGCACATGAAGTTCAATCACCCGAGAGAGACTTGGAGTAGAACCGCTGCTCCTTCACTTGGAAAGGAGTCAGCTTAGGTGGTTCGGGCATCTAGTACGGATGCCCCCCGAGCGCCTTCCTAGGAAGTTCCTCGATGCACGTCCCACTGGGAGGAGACCCCGTGGCAGACCTAAGACCAGATGGAAGGATTATATCTCCAGACTGGCCTGGGAACGCCTCGGTATACTCCCAGAGGGAGTGGAGGAATTTGCACAGGATAAGGAAATCTGGAAGTCTCAGTTGGAACTGTTACCCCCGCGACCCGATTCCGGATAAGCGGTTGAAGATGGATGGATGGATGGATGGCACATGAACAGTTTTTCTGGCAGCCTTTGATACAGCTACATGATATTGCCTTGTCCATTGATATAGGCCAGGCTGGCTCTGTAGATGTACAGGGGACTGCCTTCCCATCACTGAGAGACCATCCATATCCAGTGAAGCAAGGGATGTCTGGCTTCGCGATGTGTGCAGTTTTATCTATTATGGCTGCAAGAGCAGCTCTTTTCAGGTGCAGGCCAAAGGCATTTTCTGTTGGTGGCAGCAGCTTCAACAGGGTTGATCGGTTATTTAGGAACTTGTACACTCTCAGCTTTGCCAGGTCAAAGTCCTCCGAATGGTCAGCTTTTGATGCATATACAGCTATTGTGAGGTCTCTATAGCCTGATTCTTGACATCCTCTGAGAGGGAATAAGAGGAATTTTCACCAAACTCCTGAAGTGCAGGGAGATCTAGACCCATGCTGGTCTTGAACCATGCCTTCTTTCCAGTGAAAAAGGGATAGCTGGTGGTATCTCTGCCACTCAGGCTGTGAATAAAGGGCAGGGCACGACACTGTGCGAGTCCAAGGGCTGAGACCATGTGATGGATAGGAAGATATGCATCCTGCTCTGTTCTCACCCACAGCTCTGGAAGGTCTAGGATGTGGGTGGCAGCATGATATAGATGCCTATATCATGCTGCCGCCATGGGAAGGCAGTCCCCTGTCCATCTACAGAGCCAGCCTGGCCTATATCAATGGACAAGGCAATATCATGTAGCTGTATCAAAGGCTGCCAGAAAAACTGTTCATGTGCGAAGAAGGGAGTTGCATGCTACTTGGGGTGTCGTTGCCAAGGACTGGAGACAAGATGCAGCAGGATAGGTACACATGACAGTGATAGTGACTAGCAATTATTTGCATTATAATGCAGCCTGTTTTAATCATGTGGTCATTATAATTTCCCTGAAGCTGAAGTTGTTGGAAAGCATGTGCATGTCTATGTGTGAAAGACCCAAAAAGGCAGTTGCATTCATTTCATTGAGATAATCGCTCTCTTTTTTTATTTTTTTTTTAATAAAAAAATAATTTCTAAGATACATTGTTTTGGTCTCTGATTTTATCTGAAGTCATTGCTACAACTACATACAGTAGAATCGGACAGGAAATATAATATCTCGTTTACAGCCATTTTGACAACATGCAAACTCAAGAATAGTCCCTTCTGTGCCATAAATCTTAGCAAATGGATTCATATTGCTTGTATTTGCAAAAGCAGTCAACAATCATTGTAAAAAACCTCTTACTTGACCGATCATGTTTCACTTAGCAGTGGGTGTGGCTCAAGTGATTGGTACCAGGCTGCTCACCTGTGGGGAGCCCATATAGGCTCAAGCAGCTCCACAGAGCAAACATTTGCCTCAAGTCACACTATGGGACCCACGGCTAGGAGTTTGACATGATGCATTATAGTAAGTTTGTGTTTGTTTTCAGTTCATTAGATATTGTTTTCCTTTATGTATTTGTTAAGTTTCTTTACACTGGTTTATGTATGCCTTTGTTTGTTTATTTTGAGTTACTAATTGTTGTTGTTTTCTTGTATTTTTATGCAGTCAAAATCATCATCATCATCTCCATTCTCATGTCTACAATAAACAGCTTCAATTGCTAAATGGTCTGGTCCTTACGCCCTAATCAGCGCACTGGTGTAGGGGTACACAACTGAACTGTGTAGCCAGTGGTCCCATAGTCTAGGTTAGGTAAAGACATTTTACATGGTCCTTCGAGCAGGGTACCCCGCCACCAGATATGGACCAGACCAGACAAGAGAATGACCAGCCCATCCCACATACAAGCACGAGCACTCTCCTAACTATGGCCCTCAGTCTCTCAGCAGCAGCAGCAGTGGCCCCCAGCACCCTCCCAACCATGGCCCCCAGTCTCTCAGCAGCAGCAGCAGTGGCCCCCAGCACCCTCCCAACCATGGCCCCCAGTCTCTCAGCAGCAGCAGCAGTGGCCCCCAGCACCCTCCCAACCATGGCCCACAGTCTCTCAGCAGCAGCAGTGGCCCCCAGCACCCTCCCAACCATGGGCCCCAGTCTCTCAGCAGCAGCAGCAGTGGCCCCCAGCACCCTCCCAACCATGGCCCACAGTCTCTCAGCAGCAGCAGTGGCCCCCAGCACCCTCCCAACCATGGCCCCCAGTCTCTCAGCAGCAGCAGCAGTGGCCTCCAGCACTCTCCCAACCATGGCCCCCAGTCTCTCAGCAGCAGCAGCAGTGGCCCCCAGCACCCTCCCAACCATGGCCCCCAGTCTCTCAGCAGCAGCAGTGGCCCCCAGCACCCTCCCAACCATGGGCCCCAGTCTCTCAGCAGCAGCAGCAGTGGCCCCCAGCACCCTCCCAACCATGGCCCACAGTCTCTCAGCAGCAGCAGTGGCCCCCAGCACCCTCCCAACCATGGGCCCCAGTCTCTCAGCAGCAGCAGCAGTGGCCCCCAGCACCCTCCCAACCATGGCCCACAGTCTCTCAGCAGCAGCAGTGGCCCCCAGCACCCTCCCAACCATGGCCACCAGTCTCTCAGCAGCAGCACTGGCCCTCAGCACCATCCCAACCATGGCCCTCAGTTCCTCAGCAGTGGCCCCCAGCCCCCTCTCAGCAGTGGGCCCCAGTCCCCTCTCAACCAAGGCCCACAGCCTCCTCTCAGGTGCAGCCTCCAGCCACCTCTCAGCCGCAACTGTGGACCCTGGCACCACCTCCAGCACCAACTGCCTGGCCTCAACCAGACCCCCCTCAGCCACAGCTGTGGTCCCCTGCACCATTACAGCAGTTTCCAGTGACCACCCCCGATCAGGTACCTTCAATGCCCTTCCCACCGCAGCATGTGGACTCATCCCATATCTCTCCCCACCCTAATGTACATCCCACAAATGTATACGGGCCAACCATTCGGGCACACGCCCTCTAGGGTCGAGGGACCTACATTTCCCAACCTAGATAAAGAAGACCCTCATGAGTACACAATGCTTAAGATGGCCCTTTCAAACCTACTGTCCCCTTGGGAAACTGAAACCTACAAATACCATATCTTGCTAGATCACCTAAAATTACCCTCAGCACGCCATATAGCACTGGCCTATGCTCATGACCCCAAGCCCTATACCAAGGCCCTAGCCGCTTTAGACCAACAGTACGGGCAGCCCCACCACCTGGCCTTAAGAGAGATTACAGCGATAACAAGCCTCCCAAAGGTTCAACCTGGGGACCCTAAAGCATTCCATGCCTTTGCAGTAAGGGTTCAGTCCTTGGTAGGAATGCTGCAAGCCATGGGTCAGAGTGAGGGTGCGGCCGAGCTTGCCTGTTCATCACATGTGCAGCATCTCCTGAGCAAGCTACCAGCGGATTTTGTGGCCAACTTCATTCGCCACACACGTTCAACTCGGCCAGGAACCCATTACACCCTAGTGGACTTCGCTGCGTGGCTCCAACGTGAGGCTGAATGCCAGTCAGTAGCTCTTCAGGTTCAGAACCTGACAACTGATGCTCCTACACCAGCCATGAGGTCAGTATCGAAGCCCCCGTCAGTGCCAAAGTCCCCCCCTTTTACAGCTACCATACTGCACAGTACCAGCCACGATCCCCCTCCTCCATCCCCTACCAGTAAACTGAGTACATTTAGAGCATGCCAGTACTGCAATTCCCCCGATCACCCGTTTATGCATTGTAAGGAGTTTAAAGAGCTGAAGATGGAAGACGCCACTGGATGGATAAAGCAAGAAAGGAGGTGCTGGAGGTGTGCAGGACCTCACATGGCCATGAACTGTAACCTGAGAACACCTTGCCCCCAGTGTAAAGGTAAACATCTAGGTATCCTACACCATGTTAATAATAGGGACACAGAATCCAAGGTCCTGTATGTAAGCCCCCAGCCTAGTTCCCCCACAGTCCTCCTAAAGCAGGGGTCCCCAAACTAAGGCCCGGGGGCCGGACACGGCCCGCCTCCTCATTTGACCCGGCCCCCTGAACAATGACGCAAAAAAAAAAAACTACTACAACCTCAATTTGCCCTAGTCATAGAACGTGAAGTGAGCCCCCCAGAACGGAATAATGGCAAAAAGGTTGGGTAAGACTGAGAGAAAAATTGATTCAGAATGCAGGGTATTTAACCCGCAGTGGACACACGATTATTTTTTTGTTCAATGCAAAGAAAAGGCTGTTTGTCTCATCTGTCAAGACACGGTGACGGTATTCAAAGAATACAATCTGCGCCAACATTATGAATCCCGTCACAAAGACAAGTATGATAGCTTGCAAGGCCAAATGCGAGCAGACAAAATCTCAAAGCTAAAAAGTGGACTGTTAGCTCAGCAGACTACATTTGTACGCCAAACTGAGCTGAACCAATCGTCAGTTCGGGCCAGTTTCCGTGTTGCTCAGCTGATCGCAAGCGGCGGTAAACCTTTCACTGAGGGAGAGTTTGTCAAGACATTTTTGAATGTTGTTTTGGAGGAGGTGTGTCCCGAGAAGAAAGATGTCTTTAATGCCGTGAGTCTGTCGGCGAGTACAGTCACCAGATGCGTTGAACCCCTGCGATAGGCACCCCTGCGATCGTCACACTTTTTCTGTTACAAACTGACCCTGGCCCCCCATCAGAGAAGGGAAAAGTTATGTGGCCCTCACTGGAAAAAGTTTGGGGACCCCTGTCCTAAAGGTTGTTAAGGTAATATTACGTAATCAACATCATACTTTGGATACTTACGCTATTCTTGACGATGGTTCTCAGCGTACAATGCTTCTACCAGCAGCAGGCAAGCAACTAAAGCTTGAAGGAAACCCCGAGCGGCTGGTTTTACGCACCATCAGACAACAAACCGAGACACTAGACGGCACTTCAGTTAATTTTTAGATCTCGCCCTCCTCTAACCCCCAGAAAACATTCTCAATTACGAACGCATTCATGTCAGCCAAGTCGTCGCTGGTAGAGCAGAGCTATCCATTGGATAAACTTCAGATGCACCATCGCCACCTACAGGGCCTTCCTCTCCAGTCCTTTGCCAATGTACAGCCCCTTCTCCTGATAGGAGCAGATAACACTCACCTTATAACCCCAACCAAGAGAGTCAGGCGAGGGCCACCAGGAACACCCATAGCCCTCCATACCCAGCTAAGCTGGACACTACAAGGGCCAACCTCCTTCCAGGTACATTCAAGTGCTGCCCAAGCTCTCCTTACCTCAACCTCTCCCCCATATGCAGAACTCAGTCGCCACATTGAAAAACTACGGCACTCAGACGGCCTCCCCCTTAGGAACGAGAATTTAATCACAAGATACAAACAGGACAAAGGGGCCATGAATTGGCTGGAAGCTAAAACCATCAAAGCAGAAGTTTATGGATCTAAACGTTACATAACACCCCAGATCCATATTTCTAACGCCTTAAAGCTGCAACCTCCCCAAGACGCTGTTATGCCCCTCTTGCTCCAGACTGGGCACCGCCCTGCCCAAAACTCTGAATTGGTCAAACGCTACTGCCAAGAAATGGATGAGGTGCCACAGAGTAACCTACTGCATGACCTCCCTGACCAGAGAAAATTCAGGTCAGAGCTTGTAGAGTCTACCGACCAACACCTTCAGTACCCTGCGAAACATGGAAATGTGGGGGGGCAAAGAGCTCCTGCTGACCCTGTGACCCCAAACCTCCTCATGGGGCGACAGGATGCCCCCCTCCATCAGGTGGCGTACAACTATTCAGAGCTCAGCTTACTGGCCGGTCTAAGTGGAAGCACAGCCAGATTTTAGCTGACCCCAAATCTTCTTGTAATAACCATTGAACCATTGATTATTGTTTTGTTATTAATGATCAAATTAGACTGGGGCGACTGTAAAAAACCTCTTACTTGACCGATCATGTTTCACTTAGCAGTGGGTGTGGCTCAAGTGATTGGTACCAGGCTGCTCACCTGTGGGGAGCCCATATAGGCTCAAGCAGCTCCACAGAGCAAACATTTGCCTCAAGTCACACTATGGGACCCACGGCTAGGAGTTTGACATGATGCATTATAGTAAGTTTGTGTTTGTTTTCAGTTCATTAGATATTGTTTTCCTTTATGTATTTGTTAAGTTTCTTTACACTGGTTTATGTATGCCTTTGTTTGTTTATTTTGAGTTACTAATTGTTGTTGTTTTCTTGTATTTTTATGCAGTCAAAATCATCATCATCATCTCCATTCTCATGTCTACAATAAACAGCTTCAAATGCTAAATGGTCTGGTCCTTACGCCCTAATCAGCGCACTGGTGTAGGGGTACACAACTGAACTGTGTAGCCAGTGGTCCCATAGTGTAGGTTAGGTAAAGACATTTTACAATCATGGTAGAAATTATGTTAAAGCTCTATTTTGGGAATCCACCATCTTGCAAATATGCACAATAAAGGTCCAGACACATAATAAAATTAGCTATTCCATTGAGTCTCCCATGGTCAGACACCATGAAATAGACACCAAGTTTGCGTTTCTAGCTCATCTGGTTCAGAAGTTAGAGGCAAAACCTATTTTCTGGGTCCTTACATTATGGCGGCCATATTGTGGCGGCCATATTGGATTTCATGGAAACTTGCAATACAAAAAATGTTCATATGTATACCATTGATCAACCTGTGAAGTTTCGTGGAAATATCCCTCAGTTTAAAATTTTGCCCTATTCACCCCCATTAAAACTAATAGGGGCTAATATTGAGGCGGCCATATTGGACTTTGTTGTACAAATTGACCGGGTTGTCCATATAGGTTGTGATCCTACTGGGTCATAGATAATATTTCTGGTGGACAACTTTTTATGTCGGGGCAAATGCAGGTTTCCTAAAAAAAGGCTGGTTTGCCCCCTGGGTAAAAGGACAGGTGGAAATCAATAGCCAATGAAACAATAAATGCCATTGTGGTAAGGAGAGGAGAGGAGAGGCGATCTAGCCAAAACTATGTTCAGTTTTTCTTGCTCGCCGATTACCAGAGAATCCACGAGGAGCTAGAAGTGCCTAAGGCAGCAGCAGGTAACACATTTCTAATCAATACCCATCTCCCTCAAGGGAGATGAATGCCTGCACTGCACCTCTGTTCTGCCTGCTACCCACAACACCCATTCTCCCTCTCTCTCTGTATTTTTGGCAGAAGTCTTTTTACAAATGTTTTGACGGGAGAGATATAATTTATGGTTGGCGAGGTTCCAAACACTATTTTTCGACTGGTGAAATCTCAATGGGTGTGTTTGAGCAGGGGTGTCACAAGGGGTAGGAAAGTGGGACTGAGTTACCAGGGCCCAAGGTGGAGGGGCCCTAATAACTTTAACTATTGAAAAATAGCAGATATACAAGCTCACAGCGCTGCACCGAGTGCCGCGCTGCGAGCTTGTAGATCTGCTATTTTTGAAAAGTTGTGAAAATGTGTGAAAATCTTTGAATATATGTATTTTTTAAGCGAACATTTCTAACTCAAATTTTACTTCTGGGGGGGGGGGGGGTCCCTGGAACTAAATATTTTGAGATCGGGGTCCGTGGCCAAATACATGTCATCTTGGGGGTCCTTGACATAGGTTTCTTGCACACATTTTCACGATTTTTCAATAGTTAACATTCATGGGGGGCCCGCAGTGAATCCTTGTACCCAGGGCCCAGAATTTGGTGTGACGCCCCTGTGTTTGAGGCAAACAGTTCACCACATGCAGTCGTTGTCTATACCGTGAATGCCGTGAGATGGGTTTCGATTATTCGGCAGTTAAAAGAAATCTATACAATCCTTCCCCTGGACGTTTAGAAATCGATACACAAATGGCACGTACTGTACCATGAAATAATTGTAATTGCAACATTCCTTCATCAAAGTAAAGGTTATTACAAACACAACAAAGAATAAACTGCCCAGATTACTGAGTTATGTTATTCCATCATGTCTGTGCAAGTCAATTAGATCGACCAATTAGAAGGCGGGATAACAAGAAAGAAAATCATGTGGAAGATGAATTCCACATAATCGATTCCCTCTGTTTCTCAATGGGTCCTTGGAGGTTTTTCTCAGATAACAGGCAGCAGAATAGTGTGAGCAGGGACGTGCTGGGCCCCTGATTCAGCCCGGGAAAAAGAGTTGGAGAGGCCCTCATTGCGTGCTGTGGAGAGAGATCTCTCTCTATAGCGGTAATAGCGCTGCTGCTACTCAAAGATTTGCCATTTCAGATCATGACAAGTGACAAGCCAGTGGGCCAATTACATGAGTTATATTTTGTCGTTGGCGGGTGGAAACCTTGTATGTCCAAATCCGTTTGTTTTGTATTTATCATTTAAAAAATCAAACCTCGGTTCGAAGTGAAGCGGTGAATCTTAGTATAGAATTGTCTGGATCGAGAGCCGGTATGACAGCCGGTATAATAGGTTTTAAAAAAATATATAAAAAGTCCTGCTTGCTGGTCTCTTAGTTGTTTGTCAACTGCATCCCTCTATAATTATTTCAGTTTCTGTTATCTTTGTGGCCTACTAAATTTTTTTCAATGTATTTACTCTTGTCTGCCTTAATGCTCCTTTTTACCATTCTGTTAGCATCTGTATATTCTTATTGTGCCTTTGCTTTTGCTCTTATGCGGCTATTTGCATGTACAAGACAGATAAAACCTGAAGGCCAAATTATCATGTGAAGCTTGACCAATCCTCAAAGTATCCATTCATCTGACCGGGAAGGACACCGCACACATATTCTGGACGTACAGGACAGATAAAGCCTATTCATTCTGAACTGAAATGACCATAGGACATGGGACACACATTTTGCTTTTTGAAAATGCCTATTCATTCTGGACTGATATTTTGCACGTACGGGACAGAAAAAACCTGTTCATTCTGGCCTGGAGTGACCATATATGGACATGAGGTGACATACATTGTGTTTTTGAAAAACCCTGTTCATTTTGGACTGAGTTCAACCTTCATCAACATTCAAACTGTTTTATTATGCCTAGAAACGAAAAAGACAAAAAAATAAAATCGAATGCATTTAGTGCTATTGTAGAAATCCATTACCGCCGAGTTGTGTCTCAAAACACCATGAGGGGACACATATATGGTAATTAAACGGACATTCTGTTTTTGAAAAAGCCTGTTCATTCTGGACTGAAATGACCATATATGGGCGTGATACACACAAAGCCATTCATTGGAAGCGGTTTTCACCGCTTAAAAAAATGATTTAAACTAGTGAAAACAGCCGATCTACAAGCACACAACGCCAGCGAGGCGTTGTGTGCGAGGCGTTGTGTGCTTGTAGATATGCTGTTTTCACTACTTTTGTGCGACGGCCTTGAATGGTGAAGCAGGGCTTACAGATTTGAAACTTGGAGATACAAGGTTCTGCCTGACAGTGACGATTTACTTTGTTGACTGCCCAGCCCCCAAAATGGAACGAAGGACAACATTTTATTTTTAATTTTTTCCTAATGGCCGGCCTGGACCGGCCAGGAATGAACCGGCCGTTCGGGAGTTGTCCCGCTTTTCCCAATGGCCAGCACGTCCCTGGAGGTGTTTCTCAGATAACAGGCAGCAGAATAGTGTGTGCAGAGGATCAGTTCTATAATAAATCAATGGAACATTTTCACAATCTCCTATAAATAATCCAGACATTCACCTACACAGTACAGTACAATTGTGTGTGATTGGCATTCATAGTGCTTTGAAGTTCCTGCAAGCTCCCAGCAGAAAAGAGGAAATCAGATTCATTTCATGAACAAGAGTGAAGAGAAATGATGCGTAGCAGAAGATTGCTAGCATCATCAGCACTGCAGCCATACTTGACAGGTTGTGTCAATCACTTACAGTAGGCCTGTGTGTGTTAAATTGATAAATAAAATACAATGTGTGACATTCCTGTTCTTTCAATTACACACCCCATGAAACCTCGAATTATGGATTACATTTTTTATTTTATTTTTGGTCGTATTTCTGAGCCAAGAAATGGCGGGTCATTGGTCATAGGAGACTCTCTGAATAAGACAGGGGACTTCAACGTTTTCAGGCCAAGGATCCCTTAGTTGAGAGAGAGAGAGAGAGAGAGAGAGAGATGAAGCAGGGACCCCCACAACCTTTTCATAGATTCCATATAGTTTAATCGTTTGACAGCACAATCATCACTGTTGTTTGGATTCATGTCAATTTGTGTTTTCAGATACGCATTCAACCACTTGAATCGTCATTACATAACTTGACATTTCACTCCGTACTTAGTCTGCTCTTTTCCCCCTGTACACCAAACGTCTTTGCCGAAAATAGCCGATCGTCAAGCTCACAACGCCTCACAGTGCATTGTGAGCTTGTAGATCTGTTCTCAAAATATGGACTCAGTTCTCAGAATATGGAAAAAAGTTTCTATCACACAAAGATTTGGAGGACCCCCTGTAGTAACTCTTTTGAAGACCCTTGGAATAAGAGTTTCTTTGAGTCTCCTACCAGAGACTCTGCGGGTCATCACATTATTGGTTTAGGAATGCAAAAATGAAAAGAAAAAAAAAAAGGATTTCAAGACTTCATGGGTTGATAATAAATAAGTAATGTTTCGGTTGAACTTCTTCTTTAAATTATTGAGTGATATGGAGCAGAGCACGAATGGCAAGTTTAAATGTCGATAAATGTCTGATCCTTCTCAACTATCATCAGCTAGGATGGCTGTCTATTGTTTGCCTGCTTCTTCTTCTTCTTCTTCCCATCTCAAAATATTTATTTCCAGGGACCTCCCAGAAGCAAAATTTGAGTTACAAATGTTCGCTTAAAAAAGACATAATATTCAAAGATTTGCACACATTTTCACGGCTTTTCAAAAGTAGCAGATCTACAAGCTGCGTTGCTCATTCCACGAATGCCAGATCCTTACAAGCTGTACCTCGTTGTAAAGGTGACAAATCAACGATAACATTGGTATCAAACACAATACCATTTGGCATAATTAAAGGGGAGATAAAATGTTGTCAGGTTTTGGGTCCGCGCTACCCACAAGTTTAGCTGTGGTGCTCATTCTACGAATGCCCGATGCTTACAAGCTGTACCTCGTTGTAAAGGTGACAAATCAACGATGAAAATGATAAAAAACACAAAGGGGAGATATAATGGACCGAAGTCAAGTTTCCTTTCTTTTTGTGCTGAGTTTATAAACAAAAGAACATACTGTAGTGACACACACACAGTATCTCTGTTTCTCAAAAGGCCCACAGGACAGTCTCTGCTCCTCTCCTATAACGAGATACCAGTCTGACCTCCTTCTAATGACACAATTACAGCCGTCAAATCTATTAGGTCCTCTGGCTGTTTGCTTGACTAAATTGGGCTATTTGAGCTGACCGCAAAAAACATGTTATGTGATGAAGTTGTGCGAGTCTGGATGGTATGGCCGATGCCCAAAACAATGGTGAGTTAATATAATATAGCCAGGTTCTGAGCAAATCTTTCTATCAATTATACAGTAGCTATTGATAATAAATGCTCATTATTTGTGCACTGTGCTGAACTGTGCGCTGACGCTGTCTGCATGCGTTCTGTCCGTTGTAAATATCAACATAGTGAACATAAAATAGTCCAGTTGCACAAACCAAAATAGTCAAAATAACCTTTTGTTAACTTTATACTAGCCTTCCCTTGTTTGTGAGCCCCATGCTGTGCAGTGGTTCTGTGTGTTGTCATAACCCTAACCCATTTGGGCTGGCAACACTGCAGAGCTCAAGACCCTTATGTGGAATAGATGGTAGTGGAGGCAGTGGCGTCAGTTCAGAAAAAGGTAAGGTATGGCAACATGACGGGTGTCTTGCACGCGCACGAAGGCGCGCGTGCAAGACACCCGTCATGTTGCCATACCTTAGCAACAAACAGGCATGATACATTTAAATACAAAAAAATTCTATGGTTTCTTGGGCTGGATATGGCAGACTGGAACGGTTGTTCAAGTGCAGCTAAACTTGACATAATATAGTAAACGTGCCACAATAAACAATAATGAATTGCACCTGTGCAGCTGACCTGCGGAACCTGGGAATACACTATTCTATCAAGATGGGGAGAATAAAAGTGTGGAGAATATAATTATAATACCTTGTTAAATTTTGCATTTGTAGTTATTTTACTGTAATTTAACAACATAACCAGCACAGATAGACATTAATGAGACATTCATGGATTTATATTTTAAAGTAACTTGTATTCTCCCCCCTGGACCCAGGGTATGGCAGCTGCAATTGACGCCCCTGAGTGGAGGGCAGCCGGCCAGAGTCCCAAGTTGGCGTCAGCTAGTCTGCACTCGGGCATCACATCACATGAAAGATGGCGGTCATTACTGCAGCTTGCTTGCTTCTGCGATAATATCATTAACGTAAGTTCTTGTTAGATGTACAGTATGAACTTAATGGGTTTAACCCATGAGGAAGATAACGCTTCAAAAATAACTTAATTATCTATTTTGGGGCTTTCATCTTGGCACTTGAAGCTACAACTAATGGCTTTCTTGCCGCCAAGCTGGTTTTCTAACAACATTAGAATGCAGGGAATTGTTTGGCAAAGCTCTCGTGTGTGAGCTTAGTTATTTGGTTTTGTCAGCAAACCAAAGCTCATCTATTTAAGAGACTTAGATCAGATGGTGCCTTAATAGGCTCAATTAATTCATTTCGGCTGAGAAGCGAGAACTGGTCAGCATCCACTGGCTGACAGGGCAGAAAACACCCATGTCAAGGACAACAATGAATATTTGCGACCGAAGGTCGCAGTTTACCATGAGAAATGTCACAGCTTGTCCACGTGTAGACGTGTTTACACATTTTTACAGTCTATGGGTTGGTTCCCTTGACACATCACTGTGACATCACAGGTGACAAAACCAAAGACAAAAAAATGTAAAAGTCCATATGGGTATTCCCCCAGAATACCCATATATTAAGATCCCTGATGTCATCGATATATACTGTATATCCCTGGCCAGATGGCCAAGACTTGGCCCATATCTGTGTGGCTGGTTCAGATAGGGATCTCCATGTATGGGCATAAAATATATTCTATGTTGTGATGTCATGGGAACTATTCTAACATAATCCCTTTCATGCCCATATATGTTGATCCCTGATGCCATCAATATTAATCCCATATCTAACAGGACTTCATATGGGAATGCCCATATGGAGGAAGACAGCCCATTTCTTTGCAGCTGGTTCAGACAGGGATCTCCATGTATGGACATAAAAGGGATGTACTATATACAGTACATGGATCTCCATATATGGGTAACTGGTCCGATGTACATCACTCGCCCTTGCATGTCGCCCTGAGGCGTCTTACTAGTTAAAGGCCCGCTGACACACCCAGAAATTATAATAGTATGATACAGTAGGTCATGTCGTCTCTCGGAAAACTGAAATAGTCTGAAACTCATGTCACAGTGTAATCTGCCCCTCGCCCCCCAACAACAGCTGACCAGTACAGTCAATTAATTTGATTCGCTTATAATTGCGCATTCTCACAATGACATCATAAACATATTAACAACTAATATTTTAAGATTATTTTTTAAAGTGACAGTACCCCTTTAGATGACAGTCCTATACTTTAACTTTAAGACAAAGTTCAATGGACAATCCTGGTGTGTTTATAAACCACTAGTGCATTGACATGTTTTAACTCGTAAATAAAGTGCACATCTCTACAGTATAAGTTCATGAATGACCATAATTCAATGTCGACCAATCAATACACAACCCACCTTTAGGGTGAAAGTGGAAGCTAAACCCTTATGGTGTGGAGGCCTCATATGAAGCAATACTAGTCATCCATCTTGGAAGCTTGGCTGGAGAACAATCACAGTTAGAAGCTGCCTGTGGCAGCTTGCAGGATGAGAGATAAATGGTTTCTACCTTCAGGTTGTTGGATGGATAATGCAAGTAGCTTTCAGAGGCAGCACACACTGCAGCAATGGCAGCCCAGGATCCATCCTACACCCAAACAATGTGTCTTTAAGCACTTTAACTCTGAAATCCCTATTGGGTATAAAAATAATCACGAAGATATATACAGTGTGTGTGTGTGTGTGTGTGTGTGTGTGTGTGTGTGTGTGTGTGTGTGTGTGTGTGTGTGTAGGTGTGTGTGTGTGTGTGTGTGTGTGTGTGTGTGTGTGTGTGTGTGTGTGTGTGCCCAACAGCCATAAGAAGTCGGCACTGACCTTCCTTGTTTAAAAATAATTGACAAGACTGTGGGGCTAACAAGCATTGATTGGCTACTGTACTTTCATGTTATGAATTAAAATAATTTGAGAAATCATAGCAAAACATACAGATGACGCACAGACAGACAGCCTGCCTGCCAGGTAGCCACACATGTCATCAAATCAAATCACCACAAACAACATCGACCGGTGTGCTTCTGATTCTGAACCCACATCATAGCAACTAGCCGCAAATTGCAACACTAGATTTTTTTTATAATCGGATGAATCTAGGGTTGCAATACCTCCCATAGGCAGCCAATGCATCAAAACGTTTTTTTGCTATCTGATTGTGTTAAACGACATCAAACTCACCAATATTGCGGCTCTATGGAAAGCTTGGAATTTACTCTTGCTATCTGCAAAGTGTTTGTTTCAGAAAAATCCACAGTAGACATGTTAGAAGCTACTTTCTATCCAAGAAATTTGGTTCAGGTGATAATTTTGTCTAAGTCCTGGAGTTTGGAAGCGCTCGTGGAAAATCCCTCAACGGTGACCACCTGGTTCTAAATGTCACATTATGCAGGAGGCAGTGGGACATGGCGTTATAGAAGACGAGCGCTTCCGAAGTTCAACACTTAGAAAATAAACCATGTCTGCTCGGATTTCTTGACAGAAAATAAATCATAACAATTCTATGGTGGATTTTTCAGATACAAACACGCAGATAGCAAGAGTAAATTCCAAGCTTTCCATAGAGACACAATATTGGTGAGTTTGAAGTCGTTTAATACAATCAGATAGCAAAAAACTGTTTTGATGCATTGTATCCCTATGGGAGGTATTGCAACCCTAGATTCATCCGATTATAAAAAAAATCTAGTGTTGCAATTTGCGGCTACATAGCAACCAATGGCACAGCCATATCACATCTTAAATGATAACAACATTAATATTGGCACGGCGGCCAGGCAGGTGATACTGTATAAACAAAAGATTAGGCATAACTCACCATCAGATTCAGTCACCCCAACAGTCAGCCACGTCCAAACAACATCATAATCCTGATTACTGTGCATCCATTGTCACAAGTTTTTAATTAGTTGTAATTAAAGCCATGCAAACTTTAAATTATCAGTATATGACAGTCTTGTTTCAAGGCTACAAATTACAAAACGTGTCCTAAAGTTGGACAGTCTGATTTGACCAATTCAACATGTTATTCTGTGTTTCAGGAACAGAACAGGAACACTGCTGCTCTAGACCAGTGTTGCCAGATTACATGCAAGAGAAACAAGCAACCAGGTCTATGAATACATGCCCAATTGTATCGCTTAACAAACAAGACCTGGCAACACCACTAAGACCAGTGTTGCCAGGTTATATGCGAGAGAAACAAGCAACCAGGTCTATGAATACATACTGTATCACTTAACAAGCGAGACCTGGCTTGACACCAGCCTTGGAAAACAAGGGATCAAGTGCCCAAAAGGGTTGCCCACCCCTGGTCAAGATGAATGTTTTTTCACAGTCATCCAGGTAGAATTACCAGAGCTCTGATAAATACATTAAAGAAACCCAACAGATCTGTTCACTGTGCACACCACAATACTGCTATTTTACACACATCGGCATCTAAAATAACAACATGCCTATTAACAAGTTAAATGGTAAATAAATAGTGTATTTATATAGGGCCTGTACTGCTCCAAGTTGACATTGTATATCACCTGGTGTTTCATGATTAAATATTTCTCAAAGATAAATAAAGTGTCCATGAACATTTTATGACTTAAACTGCACACACACACACACACACACACACACACACACACACACACACACACACACACACACACACACACACTCACACACACACACACACACACACACACACACACACACACACACACACACGCACACACACACACACGCACGCACGCACGCACACGCAGACGCACACACAAACATAAATATAGAAGCAGTTGTGTCCCCTTTATCACCTAATTGAACCACAAGGAAGACGAATATTGTGATTAATGAAGTATGTCTTTGAAAGGTCTACTTGCTTTACAGCAGCAGTAGATTGTACAGAGTATTTACATACAGGTGTGTCGCACCAAATTCTGGGCCCTGGGTACAAGGATTCACTGTGATATGTTTTTTTGCCACGGACCATCTCAACATATTTAGTTCCAGGGACCCCCCAGAAGCAATATTTCAGTTACAAATGTTTGCTTAAAAAATGCATATATTCAAAGATGTGCACACATTTTCATGACTTTTCAAAAAAATAGCAGATCTACAAGCTCGCAGTGTGGTACTCGGTGCCACACTGTGAGCTTGTATATCTGCTATTTTTCAATAGCTAAAGTATAAAATAACGAAGGCCCATCCACCTTGGGCCCTAGTAACTCAGTCCCACTTTTCACCCCCTTGTGACGCCCTGTTTGCATAATCTCTCTGTAGCTCCTCTGCAATGCCTCTGGTGATGTTCTAATCATTCTCAGAGTGATTAATTTCATGAGGCTGTGTGATTTTTGGATGCTCTACTTTATTGCCACTGGAATAAGATTACTGGCTTTAATTACTAGATTCTCTTTTCCCCCTTATGAGATTATAGTCAATGTTTACAGCACCTGATGTGGGGTCTGTATTGAAGAAGAGAAGAGAAGAGAAGAGAAGAGAAGAGAAGAGAAGAGAAGAGAAGAGAAGAGAAGAGAAGAGAAGAAGAGATACTTCTGGAAGAGCTACAGTACGTATATTGAAAATTTAAAAGAAAAAAAGCGTTAATTTTCTTCATTTTGTTTGTTACCAAAGAGGGACATAGTGAAGTACTATACCTAATAATAATTGTATTTTGTCACTTGTCGGGCAGAAACAAGCTACAAATGTTCTTTTTTTTTCTAAATTAAAGCCCTGCTTCATCATACTAAAGTGTCGCACAAAAGTAGTGAAAATAGCAGATCTACAAGCAAAACAACTTCACTATTTTAAATAGTTGTTAAAATACTAACAAAAAAAGAGAGAAGGTTTTAAGAGGTTTTAGATAAAGCATTTGCACACTGTTTTTAAGCTCCAAAAATACATACTTTTCATATTTAATGGCACAACGTTCCGACCTTTTAGATCTTCATCAGGCAAATATCTTCAAATAAAAATACAATGTTTGGAGCTTAAAAACTGTGTGCTGATGTTTTATCTCCTCCTTAACACAGTGGGCCAACACGCAATCCACTATGAGCAATCCATGAGCTGGAACCAAGAAAGACATCATGAAGATAATAATCATAATAATCATCATCGTCGTAATCCTCCTCATCATGTTCATTTATTTGTATAACACGTATGAAAACAGTTACAAAGCACTTTATATAACAAAGGATACTAAAACAATAAATCGTGCAAAAAACAAAAATAAATACATAAAAAGATAAATATGGTTTGAGAAACGTTATGAAAGAGTGTGGAAAGATAAGAAGAACAAAAAGACGACGTCTTTAAAAGTTTGTTTTAAGAAGTGGTTTAAACAAGAACATTGCGTTTGGATGGAAAGGCCAATTCATCAGGGCCCATGCAGGGACCCTGGTGGGAAACAGGACCATTCATCTTCTGACTTCAGTCTAGGTTGGGAACGAGCAGAAGAGCTGCTCTGCCCGAGGAGTTTAGGCTGCACTCCTGCTCATATGGGCAGGGACGTGCTGGCCATTGGGAAAAGCAGGACAACTCCCGAACGGCCGGTTCATTCCCGGCCGGTCCAGGCCGGCCATTAGGAAAAAATTAAAAATAAAATGTCGGCCTTCTTTCCATTTTGGGGGCTGGGCGGCCAACTAAGTAAATCGTCACTGTCGGGCAGAAACCTCGTATCTCCAAGTTTCAAATGTGTAAATTTTTTCGCAAAGCAAAGCCCTGCTTCATCATACAAGGCCGTCGCACAAAAGTAGTGAAAACAGCAGATCTACAAGCACACAACGCCTCGCACCGCGAGTGCTTGTAGATCGGCTGTCTTCACTAGTTTTAAATGATAAATACAAACACAAACGGTTTTGGACATACAAGGTTTCCACCCGACAACAACAAAATATAACTCATGTAATTGGCCCACTGGCTTGTCACTTGGCAAATATTTGAGTAGCAGCAGCGCTATAGAGAGAGATCTCTCTCTATAGCGCGCAATGAGGGCCTCTACTACTCTATTTCCCGGGCTGAATCAGGGGCCCAGCATGTCCTTGCATATGGGATTAAAAGGTCTGTGATGCAGGTAAGGATAAGAAAGCTGGTAAATAAGAGGAAAAACACTGCACAAGATGTGGACATGCGAACATGTATGCATGTGGATCTTAATAATCCATCCTGTTTACAATAATTCAGAGAACATGTATAATGTATAATTGCATCATAAAGCACAGTTGTCTTCAGGGCATTTGCATTGTTTTCAGCTGACTTTAAACAGCTTTGTTTTGCACTCATCCACTATGTGCTATGTACTGTAGGTTTGTTCTAATGGCAGCAAGACCAGGTTTTTCAATTACTGAACAATGTTTTCCCCTGGTAAAAAACAAACAAACGAATAAACATTCATTGTAATGCGTTTGGCAATGGAGAATGCAGCAAATTATATGAAGCCATTGTTGATCTCTTCATTCCCAATTTGTCTTTTACTCTATTCTTCATTACTGGCAACCAGCTTCTATATTGAGGTTTGTTTGAATGTCCATGGATAATTCCTTGTAGTAGGATGTGTTTGTGTGTGTAGCATTTAGTACGTCTCTCTCTTTTTAAATATGCGTAGATGTTTTTTTCAATTACTTTGTTCACCGTTTTTTGGTGGGGGGAGAGGAACATGGAATTGAATTGAACTCCCCCCTGTCAGGTGAAAAGGAGCGGCTTGGACTCCTCATGCATAGAAGAAGCATGAGGTCAGCTCTCTCCAGGTTGGCAGAGGGAGTGTAGCACCCAGGATTACATTAGATATTCGACACTGTGTGAAAAAAAGGGTTGCAAAAAAAGGGGAAAAGGGACTATATCAGTCACCAGAACCAAGGAACCAATGTGTGCTTTTGATTAATCTTTTACGGATACTCTAAAAAGTTTGAAGGTACAATGGGTTTGAATAGGAAGGGAGCGTGTCCGTTTGCATATCAAATATCTAAATACTGAATTAAGCAACTTAAAAACTGTCTGAGTGCTCACAAAAGCCTGAGTAGACTTTGAAATGACCCCAAACATGTTTGAAAGTATATAGAATATCCCTCTACGCTCTAAGACACCTGAGGAGTGGATGATAGTTTTACAGACAGGCGTCTGAAGTCTGAACTCTGAAGGCCTGTCTGAAGAAGAGCAGTGTGTGCTCGAAAGGTCGCTCAGCCCACTCAGGTGGTACCAAAATAAATATGCAAAAGGTAGCTACAGTATAGTACAGTATGTAGTGTGAAAACTTTCTGCAGTTTTATATGGTAGTTTTACAGACAAATACACAAAAATACCTTTGATGATAAGGCATTGTAACAGGCTAAATATCCTTGGGAGCATGATTCAGTGTGCAGAATACTTTTCTTTTGTAGCAGCACCAGGGAATCTATCATTTGGATGGATGCGCGTGCCTTTGTAAACGCTTTGGATGGTAGGCTATCTTTACAACCCGGTGATTTTTTTACTTCTAAGTGGCCTTGGAAAAAAAGCAAAATTGTTAAATTGGGGGCAGAGGTGAAGAGAATATGTGAACGGTGAAGAAGCAATAGCCATGGAAACAGAAAAACTCAATACATCAGATGACTCCATAAAAAAAAAAACTCTCCCATGACCAGCTTAGCTCTTAAAACCTCCTTAAATTTAGGACATTTAATGACCAATTCCCAGTGTGGTGAATTGGAACACCAGAAAAAGTTTAAAAAGTAACACTGTAAAAACTTTTTAGGCATCTGCCTATACTTCTATAAACCCATTTCACTGAAAGTATTTGTTTTATAAGTGATATCAACAGTTATTACCCGGCTTGTTTGAATGCTTGATTCTGATTGGTCAGTTGCTGAAATCAGCGGTCTGTTATTTCTGGATAACAGACCGCTCCGCTCTATAACAGACCGCTGCCTAATCAAAGACTCAGAGCACCTGCTGCAGTCAAGCTGCACTGCGTGAATCTTGTGCTGTATCCAACATGTCAGCCCATGTAAACAACCACACAGCGACATTTAGAACTAAACGTTGCTCTCAAGAATGTTTTTAAAAATATTTTAAGCGAGAAATAGACGACGTAGTATAAAACAATTGATAATCAGCACTTCCTTGTTTTCCAAGGTGACCGTGTCGCGTTGGGGGGACGCCCAGCGCAACACTTGTGGAACACTTCCAGCCATCTGTAAACAAGGAAATACTTTGTTTTGTTTTTAGTTTTGAGTCAAATTATTAATTTTATTTAGTAGCCGGGTAATAAGCAGGATAAATACTGGCTCCTTGGGGGTTGTCCATATATAACCATATATAACTCCCCCATATATAACTAAGTTATCAGTCCGTCGGGATGTTATATATGGACAACCCCCGCGGAGCCAGTATTTATCCCTTACCTAAATATTGGGCACAAACAATATTCAGATCTAAGCAACTTTTGTGGTGTGTTAGAGAACATGAACAGTGTTTAGTTAATGCATGGATCTCTTAACTGTTCTGCTGCCCTTGACAGTCCTCACCGTCATTGAAAGGGTTAACACCATGGCGTTGACGGTGAGGACTGTGAATCTTACTGTATATACAGTAAAGTTATTATTACTTACTATACGTCGATCCGCACCCGCCTGCATCGGTAATGTCCGCGATTTGTTTACAACGCACGTCGGGCGTGCACGCGAAGTGAACGTCCTCCATAGTAAATCCATTGAGAGGCCCATAAAGAGACTTCATTTACTCCAAAAGAGACATTTTGAGCCAGGTCTAATGTAAACAATACACACGGCTGGGCGCAGCCATGTTTCTCTTCTGGGCTCACACTGTCATGTGACTAGATGACGTAATCGTTGCAGTCAAGTGATAATCCAAAAAAACAAAAACAACCCCCTTCCGGCCCTTCAAAATAATAGCGGAGGCCGACGGAGGAAACGGCGCGGCACCAAGGCACCTAGCAACCTTCAGATTAAAAGGCAGTAATTGTGTTAAGGTGCATACACAGTGGGGTAATTGTTTTGTGTGATGAATTCGCCAAAGCAAATAAAGAATAATAAATAAGTGAGTTAATTAACCTCCCTTAATGTCAGTTGATTTTCTATGTTTTTGTAGCATTTCAAACAATCTTCAAAATAGTTGTGTTTCGGTAATAGACTGAAAAGGGTACTTGTGTTCTGTGAAGGTCGTACCACGGGATAAAAGGTCAACATTTGTGAAGAACAGAGAGCCTAGCAGTGGGGCTCAAAGGACGGTGGTGACCATTGGTTGGTCCCAGAGTCAGACAAGATATCTTGAAAATGCCTGATGAATAGCTGTGCTTCATGCTCCCTACTCCCCAAAGGATGTACTGTAACATAGTTAGTTTCCGCTAGTGCAGTCATTAATAGAGAAGGGATTTATGGTTCTTTGAAGTGAGCCGGATCATTGGGATCCGTTCCTTTCACAGAGCCGTTCAAAAGACTGTCTCATTTTAGTTACTTTAGTTATTTAGTTACTTTAGTTATTTAGTTACTTTGTAGATTTTGATTTTAATTACAAATCCCTTATTTTTGCCATATATATATACATTCCTGCCATTTGAAAGTATCCGATCTACAAGCTCACAATGTGTTGCATTTGTGATGCATTGTGAGCTTGTAGATCGGATATTTTCAAATGTTTTTTTTTCCTACATTTTATTCATTGGAAAACTTGTGAAATGGGACATTTTGCATAATGAGTACTTTGGTACTTTAAAAGTACATTTTGATACCAATACCATTGTACTTTTACTCAAGTACATTTAAATTTCCGAACTTCTACTTGTGGCAGAGTGTTTCTACATTGCAGTACTTAAAGGGGGCCTGTCACCTAAAGGGTTACTGTCACTTTAAGAATCATCTTAAAAAACGAGTGGGTGGGGGATGCGCAATTATAAGCCAATCAAATGAATTGTCTGTATAGCTTGACTGTATGACTACTTATTGTACTGGTCAGCTGTTGTTGGGGGGCGAGGGGCAGATTGTTTCAGACCGTTTTCAGAGAAGCGCATGTCACAGTGTAATCTGCCCCTCAACCCCTTTAGGTGACAGTACCCCTTTAAGTAAAACATTTTTGTACTTTTCCCACCACTGTTCATTAGAAAGGAACGGCTCCCTACTGCGAACTGGATCCCATCGTTCATTTCAAAGAGCCGTTCAACTTAATTCGTTCGCAAACGTCCCACCTCTAGTCATTAGGACAAAACACAACATATACCGGTATATCAAATTCTAAATGATGGCATATTGCCACGCAACTTGCCTGTCCAAAATTGTCCCAAACACAGGTTTTAGGAGCAGTATAGGCAGTATAGTACAACCTCTAGGGGATTTTTTAGTCTTGGGATAACCAAAAAAAAAGCATGTTTCCAGAATTTCTGGGGTTTGCGACGAAACAATGTGCCATACACTGTGTGTGTGCACTGTGCACAGTCTGCATGGCGCATAGTAATTCACACACATGCATAATTCATGTCCACATGTCAGCATGTGTTCACCTCCCCTGGTGCTCTGTCTGAGCTCAGCTGTCACAGCACACTGTGAGACGCAGGTTAGCGGAGCAAGAGCTTGACAGGCTGTTGTCTGTCTGCTGTGACAGTGGCTGCAGGAACACACAGGCATCTCAATGACTCCTCCGGGGTCGGTGATGTGGCGGAGGTGACGGTCACAGACACACAGAGGGACTCCAGGGGCGTCACAATGGGGGGGGGGGGGATTGTGGGACTGAGTTACTAGGGCCCAAGGTGGAGGGGCCTTTATTATTATTTTTTACTTTAGCTATTGAAAAATAGAAGATATCCACAAGTTTCCGCGGGAGTTTACTGGAGACTATCGGGACCAAACTTCCGGGTTTAACAGCAGACATACAAGCTCACGTCACGTCGCAGATGCAACCCGTTGTGAGCTTGTAAATCGTTGCCGGAAGCTCGGTACAGACGTCTGTCTGTACCGACAGAGCTTGCACCCCCCTCTCTCAAATCTTTTTCTCTTCAGCAAGAAAGGGCTAGTGGCAGCGCCGTACATGGCAGCAGCCGTGCACCCTTAAATGCACAAATACATTTCGTTGTACTGTTTATGTGCTTGTATGTGTACTGTACTTTGGAAATGAGTTGATCGTTGACAATGAAACTGTGCCTGTACCTGTACTGTATTGTTACAATGACAAATAAACTCTAATCTAATCTAATCTGTGCAATGCACTATGGGGCGTTGGAAACTTGTGGATACAAGCTCACAGCACGGCACTGAGTTGTGAAAATGTGTGCAAATCTTTGAAAACATATTTCTAAGCGAACATTTGTAACTCAAATTTTGCTTTTGGGGGGTCCCTGGGACTAAATATTTTGAGATGGGGGTCCGTGGCCAAATACATATGATTTTGGGGGTCCTTCACATGAAAAAGTTTGAGCACCACTGACATAGAAAAATAGTTTTTTTCAAAAAACCTTAGAAGGATTTGAAATATCTTGCACAAACTTTCACGATTTTTCAAAAATAGCAGATATACAAGCTCGCAGCGCGGCACTCGGTGCCGCGCTGTGAGCTTGTATATCTGCTATTTTCCCCCTATGAAGAACAATAGGGGCCCACAGTGAATCCTTGTACCCAGGGCCCAGAATTTGGTGAGGCGACACCCCTGAGGGACTCAAGTGGAGAAAAGGGCTGTAGGAACACACAGGCATCTCAATGACTCCGTGCGGCAGGGGCCCAGGGTCTGTGACGTGGTGGAGGTGACGGTCACAGACACACAGAGGGATCTCAAGTGGAGAAAGACTAGACGAGGGGTATCGGCGTGGAGGGGTGTCGCACCAAATTCTGGGCCCTGGTTACAAGGATTCACTGCGGGCCCCCCATGAATGTTCTTCATAGGGGGAGGAGGTTTAACCCATTTAGACTCATGGGAACACATTATTACGTGTTATTTTGTGTTATAACTATTGAAAAATAGCAGATATACATGCTCACAGAGTGCCGCGCAGCAAGATTGTAGATCTGCTATTTTTGAAAAAACCTATGTTTCTATGTCAGTGGTGCTCAAACCTTTTCATGTGAAGGACCCCCAAAATGATATGTATTTGGCCACGGACTTCCATCTCAAGATATTTAGTTCCATGGACCCCCCCCCCCAGAAGCAACATTTTAGCTACAAATGTTCACTTTAAAAAAATACATATATTCAAAGATCTACAAGCTCAGTGCCGCGCTGTGAGCTTGTATATCTGCTATTTTCCAATAGCTAAAGTATAAAATAATGAAGGCCCCTCCACCACCTTGGGCCCTAGTAACTCAGACCCACTTCTCCCCCTCCCCGCTTGTGACGCCCCTGGGTGTCAGAGGGGTGGCGGAGGATGCAGAGAGAAGGTGGGTAGTGCGAGGAGGAGGAGGAGCAGGCGGAGGAGGCAGTAGTAGGCGGGGGGAGCAGACTGTGGAGACCGCGCTGCATGGTGACTGAAGACAGATTAGACTGGTTGAAGGATTGGAGCACAGACCAAGAGTGTGATGGTTGCACGCAGAAGTCGACCGGTTTGAGCAAAGGGAGGGAGGAGATAGGGAGATGGACGTCAAGAAGTAGACGGGGAAGATACAGAGAGATGACTGGAGCGACAGGGTGAAGTCTCTCTAGCTTGCGAGCGAGCGTGTGTGTGTGTGTGCGTGTGTGTGTGCGTGTGTGTGCGTGTGCGTGTGCGTGTGCGTGTGTGTGTGTGTGTGTGTGTGTGTGTGTGTGTGTGTGTGTGCACGTGCAATCTAGGATTGGTCTGCCATAGATAACAACTGACAGTCTACAACTTGTTCAAAATGTGGCAGCCAGAGTTTTAACTAAAACTACGATAAAAGAACATATTATTCCAGTCTTAGCGTCACTACACTGGCTCCCGGTTGTTTTTAGGATTGATTTTAAAATTCCTTTTACTTGTTTATAAAGCTCCAAATGGTCTGGCACATTCGTACCTCTATGACTGCCTGCATAGCTACGTTCCAAACCGCCCACTCAGGTCCTCTAGTGCAGACCTACTTGAGGTGCCTACAACGACATATAAACAATATGGGGAAGCAGCTTTCTGCTTCTACGGACCGACAGCTTGGAATAAACTCCCACTACACCTAAGACAGGCAGCCTCTGTGGTTAGCTTTAAAGCACAGTTATACAACAGGTAGTCGGCCTCTCAATGGAAAACAGGCTCTCCAACTAGCACTACTGCACTGTCTCTCATCAAGTAAAGAAATCAGCTGCGTTGGTCACGAAAGACAGCAAGCGCTCCTCTCTCCCCACACTATGCTAGGCGGCTAGGCTAGCGGTTTTCATGTGACGTTCAGGGACATAGTAGCTAAATGTGGCATTAAAAAATTACAAATTCCTATCGAATATCTTAATTACAATGAAATGAAGTTGACATGTTTTTTTTTAAGGGCAACAGTTGTATAATTGCAAAATTACACTCGAGGGTCTGCATTATCATGGTTATCTGGCTGGCATTTCAGCCTTGCCCAAGGCTGTCGTGCCAGATAACCATGTTAATGCACACCCTCTCGTGTAATATTGCTTAATTCAAGACCTATACTCTTGCTTTTAGCTGAATGTTTAAATCCCTGTGCTGTTAATTGACGTCTGTTCTGAAATTGTTCTTCAATTTTATGTTTTAACTTTTTCTGCTTTATTGTAATCATTGTAATGTATTTTATTTTTCTGTTAAGCACTTGTGCTCCATCTTCTGCTCTGTAAAGCACTTTGAGCTGCATTTCAGGTCATGAAAGGTCCTATACAAATAAAGTTTTATTATTTATTATTATGGTGTGTTTGTGAACGAGAGAAAGAGAGAAAGAGATGAACACGTTTTCTAAGAGGCATTCCTCCAGAGTTCTATGTCAAGTACCGGAACAGAACACCTCGTGTACTAAGCTGTACTGTGAGTTCTTACTGGGTGAAAGAAATGTGCATTTAAATGAGTGCTGTTGGTGCCTGAGTGCAGAGATTGTTTATGGATGAGAGAAAATCTTTTATGAGCAGCACGATCTTAGAGAACACGGGACCGGAAGGCAAAAAGGGATCGTTATTACAGGAAGTACGCGTACGCACACAACACCCGAACCCTCGGCATGCAAGAAAAATGATGATGAGGCACATATAGCATTACAATAACACCTTCACCTCCATCCAACCCTGCAGGACCATCAGCACCTTCCTTCTCTTATCTGTACTAGATGCTATGGGACTCAAGGGAGTCACAAGGGGGGGAAAAGTGGGACTGAGGTGGACGGCAGGGGACTCAATTATTTTACACTTTAGCTACTGAAAAATAGCAGATCTACAAGCTCCCAGTGCGGCACTTGGTGCCGCGCTGGGAGCTTGTAGATCTGCTATTTTTGAAAAGTCGTGAAAATGTGGGCAAATCTTTGAATATATGTATTTTTTTAAGCAAGCATTTTGTAAGTAAAATTTTGCTTCTGGGGGTCCCTGGAACTAAATATTTTGAGATGGGGGTCCGTGGCCAAATACATATCATTTTGGGAGGGACAGCGAATACAATTCCCGGCACCGGCGGGTGCCGCGACGCTGCCGCGGCAGGTGCCGGCCGTTACCTAACCCTAACCATAATCCTTAACCTTAACCTCAGTAAAACTATACCTAACCCTAACCGCCGACAGTCCTACCTGCCGGTCCGTGCGGTGGCCGTCGGTCCGATTTTCAAAAATAGCAGATCTACAAGCTCACAGTGCGGCACTCGGTGCCGCGCTGTGAGCTTGTATATCATGCTATTTTTCAATAGTTAAAGCACAAAATAATGAGTAATAATGCCCATTCTAACTGGATTAAACCTCCTCCCCTATGAAGAACATTCATGGGGAACTGCAGTGAATCCTTGTACCCAAGGCCCAGAATTTGGTGCGACACCCCATCATGATGATCGTGCAGTGTGCTGCAGCAAATATACGTTGTGATATCCACTGTGCTTCCAGCTTAATACACAACGTCAGTTTGCCCAGTTTGTTTCCTTTTAATTACACAGCACAGCAGTAAATCAAAGTCTCTCTGACCTCACGGTGCTCAGGAAGGAGGCTAATGACTTCCTGTTTGCATCCACCGTGGCTCCATATGGCCAGGACTTTGTGCAGAGAAAAGGCAACTTGTGCCTGCTTCAGTGTACCATGGGTATTATGCAAATGTGCAGTCATATGTGGATTTATATAGAGAATATGCAGTGTGCATTCTGTGCGACAATGCAATAAACAGAGTGCTGATTACTATTGTGTGTATTATACGGTTGATAACGCTGATATATTTAATACATAGGCAGGTTTAACAATTTATCAATTCTCTATTTAATACTGCCCCAGTAATATTTTTAGGTTTTTGCCAACACTGTCTAACCCCCAAAAGTCATAATGTGACTTATTGACCAAACATCAACATGGAATACTTGGAAGGGATGACAAAAAAGTAACAATATGTCTTTTTGGTTCTCACAGAAGTCCAGATCTCACAGTTTTTTCACAGTCCGACCCCCCAAAAAAGAACACGTAAAGTATGTCTCAGGCGTACTGAGCCTAGTCAGCACCACCCGAGTTATGGCAAAATCATAAATAATATATTCCTGAGTGTGGGTCCCGAAAAGGAATATTATATTATATATTATATTGACCAGGTGAATAATAATCGTGGGACAATTAAATTAGTCAGTGAGAAGCCTAAATGTACAGGTATTACACAGACAGAAAGCACCGAATATATTACGCAATCCAATCAAATACTGAATACATTAACAAAACCCTGCTAATATAAATGATGAAATACAAGCCTGGAGAAATTGCTGTCCCCCATGAATGTTGCAACACCAAATCAATGACAGCAAATCCACTTCTTATTACAAGGGAAGACAAATTAACATCCTGGCCACTCTGCTGGGAGGAGTTTAGAGTTGAACACAACATTTCTAGCTCTGATAATGCAAGTTAAACATTTTAGGCCTAGAATTTTTGAATACTTTAACTATTGAAAAATAGCAAGCTCACAGTGTGGCACCGAGTGCCGCGCTGCGAGCTTGTAGATCTGCTATTTTTGAAAAATCATGAAAATGTGTGCACATTTTTCAATGTATATTTTTCAAACTTTTGTTACTCAAATCTCTGCTTCTGGGAGGGTCCCTGGAACAACATATTTTGAGATGGGGGTCTGCGGCCAAAAAAAAGTAGTTTAATTTTGGGGGTCCTTGACATGAAAAAGTTTGAGAACAGCTGATTTAGAGTAAGGATTTAGAAGTCGGGTCAAAGATCGGGTCAAAGATATTCAAAGATATTTTCAAGACTTTTCAAAAAATAGCAGATCTACAAGCTCGCAGCGCGGCACTCGGTGCCGCGCTGTGAGCTTGTATATCTGCTATTTTTCAATAGTTAAAGCCTAAAATAATGGTTAAAGCGGTTAAAATTTAACACGACTCGGGCGCGTTCCATGTATTTGAGGGTTAAACATGTTTTCTTTTTCTCACTACAGTGACTACCATCGATGTTGGTTCAGACCATACTGTACAGTAGCCTATACGTATTATCTGGATCATTGTATCATGCAGCAGCTAAATCAAAGTGTGTACACTGTTTGCATTAACAATTCATGGTCGCTAAGTTATTTATTAATTAGATCATCCGCCAGCCGAAGGCAAGGGTGAGAGCTTATATGTTTTTGCCCTGACACTGTGTGTGTGTGTGTGTGTGTGTGTGTGTGTGTGTGTGTGTGTGTGTGTGTGTGTGTGTGTGTGTGTGTGTGTGTGTGTGTGTGTGTGTGCATGCGTGCATGCGTGGGATTCTAGTAGGTGTGCAGGAAAAAATCGATTTGAATTCGAATCGTGATTCTAACATGGTAAGATTCAGAATCGATTCTCATTTTCCAAAAATGAGATATTATTTATTAGATATGATTTTTATTATGATAATGTATTAGATATTATGTTGTGTTTGTACACGTTAAAAGAATGTGTGCAAGCATGAATAAATCAGACAAGTTGTCTTGGATTTACCTTTGTGTGTTTACATTATTGCAATAAGTTGATAAAACCTTTACAATTATAAAAGCTGCGTAAATGTACTCTGCTTTTATGCCAGCAGACTGAAGTAGATCCTGATATATGAATTGAATAGAGAATTGTTTTGAATAGAGGATCGTTTTGAATAGAGAATCGTTTTTAAATCGGAGAAAATAATCGTTTCTGAATTCGAAACGTTTAGATTTGAAAGAATCGAAAAAATTGTGAATCGTGACACCAAGAATCGACTCTGAATCGAATCGTGGGATACCCAAAGATTCGCAACCCTAGATTCTAGAGCTAAGCTCACAAACTGCTGGCCCTATCAGCACCACTGCACATGCATTACAGTCCATGCTCCTAAAGGCGGCCTACAGAACCACGTCCTCTTGAGCGTGTGACTGCAGCCTATAACAATTTAATTTAATTTAATTTAATTTAATTTAATTTAATTTAATTTAATTTAATTTAATTTAATTTAATTTAATTTATAAACCAGAGCAACTTACAGTAAGCAACGACAGCACAAGGTAATACAATAAATGCATATAATTAGTCATCTTAAAAACATACTGTACAGTACGTAATCTAGGGACCTATTCAATAAAATAAAATAAAAAACTATAAAATCAAAAACAAAAATAATCTGTACATTGACGCTACTGTTTACACACTATAGCTTCGATGATACAAGATATGCCAAGTTGAGGAATGGCCTGGCATGGGTCTACACAGTATATATAAAATTAAATGTTGCCTTTGCATAAGCCTGCATGGTCATCGAGGGTAGGCAACTGTTACGCATGCTATGGTCTCTAAAGCTGGCCATACACTACAAGATAAACGGGCCCGACTGAATCGGGTAGAATTAAACACTACAGGATCATTTTTTCAGATTATTTTACCAGATAATCTAAACGGGCTCAGACTAGCCGTTTTGAACAGTCGGGCGCTCCGCACGCTACATGATTCTATTCAGATTGAGTCGGGCCTGAACAATGCAATAATACATAATATAATGAATACAAAATGTCACGGGGCTGTTCTGAGAGCTTCGCCTTGCAACACACACACGCACGCACACGCACGCACGCACACACAAACAAACAAACAAACACGTGTTATCCACACAACACACCATCGCATCGCTTCGCGCAATGGAGGAAAAAAAACGCCTCAATAAGGAATTTGTGTCCCATGTTGACAATGAGTTCACTTTGACACGTTCCCATCCATGCCTCTGTTCCTCTCTCTGACTTTTATACCCTCTCTCTCCGCTGCTAAACTGGTCTGCGTGCTGTGACTGCTGTCTGACTGTGTGGCGCACGGAACAGTAGATTGCCAAGATCAAACTGTGTCCCTCCACGCTACGTTGTAGGGTTTGTAGATCAGGCAGTGGGCGTGTACTTGCAAGCGCAAATATAGCGAGTCAGTCAGTCACCCGTGCGCTGTTGGCTGTTCCCATGCTGGACTGGTAGTGACTATTTCTGCTGATATAAAACAAACCTGTATTGAGTTTTAATTCCCATCGCAAGCAATCATGATACAACCTGTGCGGATGGATATGGACGGTATGAAAAATGTGTGCGTGGCTGCGTGCGCGCGCCTGTACATGTGTGAGTGAGAGAGAGAGGGAGGGAGGGAGAGATGGAGAGAGAGAAAAAGAGAGAGAGAGATCTGTCGATCAGCAGCTGTCTTTCTCTTGGTCACCCGCTGCTGTTCCAGACGGGGGATCCCAGAAAAATATCAAACATGTTTGAAAAGAGTCGGGCTGGCCCCGATCGTCCTCCGAGCCACTCGGCTGGGCTCCGAGTGGATCTGTGAGACCTCACGCTAGTCGACGTTCTTGCCCGATAGTCGGGCACGTTTCAGTCGGAGGAAGCCCGATTGTCGGGGGGGTAATTAAATAGCCCGATTATCGGCTAGTGTAGGGCCGGCTTTAGGTGAGTCTTCAGACCACGGAAAACAAACCAGAAGAGCCCTGAGAGCTCTATCTGTAGCTCATCCCTTCTAGAGCAGGGGTGGGCAACTTTGATGATGGAGAGGGCCTCTATATTTCACCTTCACTCCAGAGGGTCACATTGCATATTGCTACGTGCTTCTTTGTCGTTCTAGTATCTCATACAAAAGAAGCCAAAATAGCAGATCTACAAGCTCAAAACGCATCGCGCTGCGATGCGTTTTGAGCTTGTAGATCGGCTATTTTTGCTTATTTTGAATTGGAATCCTGAATATTTTATTTTTATTTTTGAATTGGAATCCTGAAATGTAGCATTTTGATTTAATTTCAAACGCATAGTTATATACTCATGTTAACTTTATGAACCTAAATACAAATACATTGGACACAAAAGAAGACATTGTAATACTACTATACTAGTCATTAAGCTACTAATATAGTCTGACGGAATTATAGCAGGTCATGTTTGGAATTGTAACAGCTGAAATCAATAATATATCAGTATTCCGGTATTAACCTGCGGGCCGCATTAAGTGAAGGTGGGGGCCGAATGTGGCCCCCGGGCTTGCCAGTTGCCCATGTATGGTCTAAGGTGAGTCTTCAGACCATGGCAAACAAACCAGAGCAGCCCTGAGAGCTCTATCTGTAGCTCATCCCCTCTAGGGGAAAGAGGTCCGTGAGGTTGTGTAAGCCTTTCCTCTATAAACAATAGTGAGCAGCAGTGCCACTCCACCAACCGTTGGTGGAGGTGAGGTGAGTCACCTTCTGGAGCTGGGCAGGAGTTATACAGCTCACTAGTCTTGCCTGGCCAGACTGTTGACTCCACGATTTGCAAATGCTCCTGTCATACAGGAAGAAGAACGATGAGTATCCCGTTAAAGCGGAAGTGAAGCCTCCTCCCCACTTCCGTTTAGTTTTTAACATCGTGCACATTTATCCTAATATAAATGAAAATCATCTAAGCATCTTTAGCTTGCTGCTTAAAATACTGTATATATTTTCATGAACGGAAATGCCAGCTTCTGATACTTGCCGTTCAGGAGCTGTTGTTCCAGACTCTATAGCATTCAGAAATTGTGGAATTGTTGTCTGGCTTGTGGCTACGCGAGACTAATAGCTCACTAATTCAAAGGGAAAGGGGAGATGGAGGGCCCACTGTTGTGGAGGGCAGCGATTCCCCAGTTGGTGTTGGCTAGAGCGTACTCTCCCATCGGATGGCAGCGCATCGAATCATCGCATTAACCTGTTACCGTACCAAGAAATTACATATAGCTATATAGATTACAGTAGGCTTACCAGCTCAGTGGCCTTAAGGTTTGATTGATTGAAGACTTTATTAGAAGTTTGCATAGGAAAAGGTACAGTTTCATGACGGTACAGTTCACTGGTACAAGGTCTACTAAAAGGAGAACCATGAATAGACTAAGCTTATTTCCACTGGAAACCATTGAAGTATCTCATATAACATTGAATGACAGACAAATAGAACACAGTACTATGCAGTAGATATGTAAAGAAAAACAAAAAAAAGACAGTAAGTCTAAAACAAGCAGTATATACAAAGAAGGGGCAGGGGAGGGTAGGGTTGGGCTAGGTTCATTTTTTACCAGTTGCGAACGGCTGCTGCCTGTAAGTGGTTTTTCAGGGCAATTTTAAAGGATGCTAGTGATCCACACTCCTTTATGGCCTTCGGTAAAGCTTTCCACATTTTGGTGGTATAGCAGAAAAAAGAGTTTGACCCTTTGTTGGTTTTGACTCTGGGTTGAAAGTGATCTGTGGCGCTGCCTCTGGTGTTGTAATTATGGACATCCTTAATGTTTATAAAGTATTTTGAAAGGTACTTGGGTATCATAGTGGTGTAGTGTATCTTGTACACCAGGCCCATTGCAAGTTGCTGTACTCTGTCATCTACTCTGAGCCACCCCACTCTTAATTGGTGAGTAGCGGTGAGGTGAGTCTGATAGGGAAGGATAAGCAGGACCCTAATTAGTTTATTTTGGGCTGTTTGGAGTTTAGTTTTCAGGGCTTGTGGTGCGTCACGATACCATACGTGGACTCCGTAGTCAAAGAGGGGCTGGATTATAGCACCAGCTATGGTCTTCAGTGTGTTGAAATTGACCATCGGGGCGATCCTCTGTAGGAAACGAGTACGTTGGTTGATTTTATTTATTACTTTAGAAGTCATCTTTTCACTGGAAAGATTAGCTTCAAGGATGCATCCTAAGTAAGAGATTTCGTTTTTTCGTGTTATGACCTTGTCACCCACTTTGATTGTGAAGTTTAGAGGTTAGACTGTCCGCCCTTTTGGAAGATCTTAATAAAAGAAGTACAGAATTATGGAACCTTATAATGTGTACCTATTCTTAGAAAATCATGTATATTTGTTTATTTTTATTTTTTAAATGTCAAATTAATCATGTAATTTTGAATCACGTCCTATCAATTTTAAATTGTATTTCTGAATCATGTCTATATAATCATCAATCATGTATCACTGATTGGCTCCAGCTCACCAGGTGGGGCTAATAATCATCAGTGTTGAATTGTGTACAAAAATACATTGTTTCCTATTTCCGGTTATACTGAAGAAGACTATAACCAGTCGAAACATCTATCTTGCTGCTTGTCAATAAAAACCTTGGAGCGACTCTAAAGTGAGTGTGGGCTACCTTCTTTGTTTCTAGTATTACTGCACCGTCAGTTATAGCTCGGCACCGAAGAACGGAGGATGTGCGTTATTTCTCCTTTGAATGTATTGACTGTCCGCCCTGACACTGACATTGGAAGGACATGGTTCAATCCCCAATTTGAGTTTGAAAATACATATATTCAAAGATTTGCACACATTTTCACAACTTTTTCAAAAATAGCAGATATACAAGCTCGCAGCGCGGCACTCGGTGCCGCGCTGTGAGCTTGTATATCTGCTATTTTCCACTGGTTAAAGCATTCAATAATTCTGGGCCTAAATGGGTAAGGATGTCCACCACCCCGGCTACAGCCTGTTCCAACCACTGCCGCATCCATGGCTGGTAAAACGGTACCGGGAGAAGCACCACCACACTTCTGAACAGTTTTTATCCAACAGCGATGAGACTGCTGAACAAGACCTAAGTCTGGGGACACTGCACAGACTGAACTGAGATGTGTTTTAAAAGGACTCTCTTTATAGAAGCACATTCATGATTTTTAATTTAGTATGCACTTAGTCTATGCACTTTGCACTTAGTCATATTATTGTATTATGCAGATTAGTCATAATATGCACTTCATGCTGCCCTCTCTCTATCAAGGACATGCTGGGCCCCTGATTCAGCCCGGGTAAAAGAGTTGGAGAGGCCCTCATTGCGCGCTATAGAGAGAGATCTCTCTCTATAGCGCTGCTGCTACTCAAAGATTTGTGACAAAGTGACAAGCCAGTGGGCCAATTACATGAGTTATATTTCGTCGTTGTCGGGTGGAAACCTTGTATGTCCAAAACTGTTTATTTAGTATTTGTCATTTTAAAAATGATTTAAACTAGTGAAAACAGCCGATCTACAAGCACACAACGCCTCGCACTGCAAGGCGTTGTGTGCTTGTAGATCTGCTGATTTCACTACTTTTGTGCGACGGCCTTGTATGATGAAGCAGGGCTTTGCTTTGCGAAAAAATGTACAAATTTGAATCTTGGAGATATGAGGCCGACATTTTATTTTTTATTTTTTCCTAATGGCCAGTCCAGGCCGGGAATGAACCGGCCGTTCGGGAGTTGTCCCGCTTTTCCCAATGGCCAGCACGTCCCTGCTCTCTATGAGAACTATTTATCTTTATCTTTTAACTGCAATGATGAGCCTACATAACTGACACCTCATCTGCACTGCACGGGTAGCGAACGACGCAACGCGACGTCCTGCAAAATACTGTCCGCATATGGAGGTCGGCCATTGTGTTTGCGACGTAGCCTGAACCAATCAATTAAAGAAATAATAATATAAAGTGTTTGCGGGGGCGGGACATTTACCTCTATGGACATGGCCGCGAAACCTCGCTCAAATAGAGGCTCCGCGAGCGAAAACCGGAGGGGTGGACGACGTCGCAGTACTCGCGGTATAGGTCAGGACGTCCTCATTGAAAAGAATGTATTTGAATGAGATTTCATTGCTCGCGTTGCATCGTGGGCAGTGCGGATGAGCTGTTAGAATTTCACCTACTTGTAAATAACAATAAAGATTGATTCTGATTCTGATTCTGATTCTGACTAGCGGGTGTACAACATGGCTGGGCGGTGTACTTGAACATCAAGTCACCTCACACTGTACCAGCTCAGTGGCCTAGTGGTTTGAGTGTCTGCCCTGAGACTGGGAGATCGGGGTTCAAACCCCAGTCGGGTCATACCAAAGACTCCCCAGTGCCTCCCTGCTTGGCACTCAGCATCAAGGGTTGGATTGGGGGTAAGTCCCTGCGACATACTAGTGTCATGTCCAGGGGGTGTACTTGTACATCAAGCTGCCTCACGCACAGAAACAGGAGATAGGCTCCTGCCCTATGAGCCTCATGGCTCGGCCGAGTCATATGGGCCTCATTGCTCGGCAAGGCTTACTTACTTATCACCTCACACTACAGAAACAGTAGATGCGACACATAGCTTGGGAACTGTTGGTGCCCAAGGCTGCTTACAGGTGGCCGAGTGAGATCTGAGCTTGGAGTAAAGCATTTAAATGCTATTCAATAGTTTCAATAAGGAGTTTCAATATAGAGTTGTGGTTAACGACATAGGGAATAGCAAGTGGTCATAAAAAATGATCATCATAGCAGCAATGCAATTCCATCTAGTTATTAATATTAATTGATTTGAGCCCGAGGTTCAATTTTTTTCTTCTTATGTGTTCATGAGCATGCAAAGACACACGTGGGCGCACGCACACACAACCACACACACACACACACACGCACACGCACACGCACACACACACACACACACACACACACACACACACACACACACACACACCGAGACTTATTAAATTTCACAGCTCAGCTGTGTGGAAATCTTCCGCGATTAAATTTCATTTACTGCATCTTAGGTTTCATCATCCAACGAGTGACAGGAAAGCTGCAGCACTGATACCAGATTGGTTTGGCGAGGCGCCAGGGGGATATCAAAGCAAAAGCATGCCACCCATCCTCTTTAGTTCTCTGCAGGGGCGTCACACGGGGGGAAAAGTGAGACTGAGGGCCCACGATGGAGGGGCCCTAATTATTTTATACTTTAGCTATTGTAAAATAGCAGATATACAAGCTCGCAGCGCGGCACTCTGTGCTATTTTTGAAAAGTCATGAAAATGTGTGCAAATCTTTGAATATATGTATTTTTCAAGCGAACATTTGTAACTGAAATGTTGCTTCTGCGGGGTCCCTGGAACTAAATATTTTGAGGTGGGGGTCCGTGGCCAAATACATATCATTTTGAGGGTCCTTCACGTGAAAACGTTTGAGCACCACTGACATATAAACATACGTTTTTTCAAAAAAATCAAAAAATAAAATCAAGATTTTTCAAAAATAGCAGATCTACAAGCTCGCAGCGCGGCAGTGAGCTTGTATATCTGTTTTTCAATAGTCAAAGCACAAAATAATGCGTTCCTCCCAGTCTAAAGGGTTTAAACCCCCTATGAACAACATTCATGGGGGGCCCGAAGTGAATCCTTGTACCCAGGGCCCTGAATTTGGTGTGACACCCCTGGGCCACCAATCCTCTTTAGTTTTCTGTCTCCCATCTTCTCACTCCGGCTCTCACCTTTTCCACCTTCCTTTTCCTTTCTTCTCCCATCCCTCTCTCACCCTCCTCTCTCCTCACCGCTGACCTTGTCCTGTCTCATCCTCTGTTCAATCCCACTTTCCTCCTCTCCCTCTCTTGCAGGGGTGTCACACCAAATCCTGGGCCCTGGGTACAAGGGTTCACTGCGGGCCCCCATGAATGTTCTTCATAGGGGGAGGGGGTTTAACCCATTTAGACTGGGAACGCATTTATTGTGTGCTTTAACTATTGAAAAATAGCAGATATACAAGCTCACAGCGTGGCACCGAGTACCGCTCTGCAAGCTTGTAGATCTGCTACTTTTTTTTTTGTCGGTGGTGCTCACATTTTTTCATGTTAAGGACCCCCAAAATGATGAAATGTATTTGGCCACCGGCCCCCTTCTCAAAATATTTAGTTCCAGGCACAGTTACAAATGTTCACTTATAAAATACATATATTCAAAGATTTGCACACATTTCCACAACTTTTCAAAAATAGCAGATCTACAAGCTCGCAGTGCGGCACTCGGTGCCGCGCTGTGAGCTTGTATATCTGCTATTTTTCAATAGCTAATGTATAAAATAATTAAGGCCCCTCCACCTTATTGGGCCCTAGTAACTCAGTCCCACTTTCCCCCCCTTGTGACGACCCTGCTCACGTGGCCTCATGCATCACTGATTCCCTCCAGGCTCAACTCAACTCAACTCAACTCCATCACATGTTTTCAGGGATAAAAAACAAAGTGTGCTCCTTGGAGGGCAGATCCCTGCCAGGTTGGGTTTGGAATGCCTGATCGCATGACACCAGAAAAGTAGCAAAAAGTCACAGTTCACATGTGAAGCGGACTGTTATAGAGGGGAACAGATTGTGGCTGGGGTGGCGAGTGTCTGCTTTTATTTACAGTCAACAGGTGTCAGGCATGAAGCTCACAATGCGTCACGATGTAAAAAGAAAAGAAAATAAATATAACACACTTAACCACTATCTGAGAGAGGAGAGAGCCACATTTCCCTCCTCTACAAAGGATAGGAATGTGTGTGACACTGAAGTCTATGACTTGCTACGGGCTACAGAACACGGAATGACACAAGACAAACTGTAACGGGTATCGAGGTCTCCTGTTATTTGTATTTATCGCCACTATATTTTACACACAGTGACGCAGTGATGGCTCCCAATGTTCCTAAAGGCATTGTTCATTTCAGCACATAAAGAATGTCTGAACCAGCTTATTTCATATAAGAGCCCCCCATGGACACAGAATATACTAAGTTGTATATCATTTCAAGTTCCCTGCAAACCAAAGCTCATGAACTGCAAACAAACCCTATAAAGATCTATCTCTCCCCTGTCGGTCTGTCTGTGTCTGTTTGTGTCTGTGTGTGGGTGTAGGTATGGCTCTCCCAGCTCCCCAAAGATACAGTATATACTGTACTCTATGCATAGATAAAGCATATAGCCTAGAGGCCAGGGACGTGCTGGCCATTGGGAAAGGTGGGACAACTCCCGAACGGCCGGTTCATTCCCGGCCGGTCCAGGCCGGCCATTAGGAAAAAAATTAAAATTAAAATGTCGGCCTTCGTTCCATTTTGGGGGCTGGGCGGCCAACAAAGTAAATCGTCACTGTAGGGCAGAAACCTCGTAGCTCCAAGTTTCAAATTTGTAAATTTTTTCGCAAAGCAAAGCCCTGCTTCATCATACAAGGCCGTCGCACAAAAGTAGTGAAAACAGCAGATCTACAAGCACACAACGCCTCGCGGTGCGAGGCGTTGTGTGCTTGTAGATCGGCTGTTTTCACTAGTTTAAATCATTTTTTAAATGATAAATACAAAACAAACGGTTTTGGACATACAAGGTTTCCACCCGACAACGTCGAAATATAACTCACGTAATTGGCCCACTGGCTTGTCACTTGTCACGATCTGAAATGGCAAATCTTTGAGTAGCAGCAGAGCGCAATGAGGGCCTCTACAACTCTTTTTCTCGGGCTGAATCAGGGGCCCAGCATGTCCCTGTATACTGTACTGTATGCATAGATAAAGCATATAGCCTAGAGGCTGTTGTTGTTCATTGATGTGTCAATGCAGTCACCATCCCACTACATTGGTCTGGTCAAGCTGTGCTTCCGTATGCTTGTCTGTCTGTCCATGTATCTACAGATGTGCCATTTCAAAAGTACACACTCCTGGGATTTGTAGAACATTGAACTTATAGACCAGCTATTTTTGCTATTTGTATGACCTTTTCTGACTTCAAAGTTTAAATCTAGTCATGAAAGTGGATTCTGCTTTTCAAGTGGACAATGGAGGGGTGTCTTGACATTTGCAAGTTTCTGCAAAAATACGCTCCATTCTCCATAAAAATTAGAAAGGAAAAACACAAAACAGGGGAAGAAACATGTGGAAAAAATGCATTTGCAGGAATATTTCACGAAAATATGAGTAATTATAGAAGAGTTGAAATTTGTCAGCAGGAGGTCTCTCAACTATTAAAATAATCACAACTCGCATTTTCAATTTTCAACATGTTTTCAAGTGATTCGGTTTGTTACAAATGTTAGCTGTAGTCATGTTAGGCTACGGTACTTTGTTACTTGGTTAAATAGATAATGCGTGTTGTCATACCAAACGTATTATGTATGTAGATGGTGAGTAATGGTTATAACATCAAACAAAATATATGTACAACTCAGACAATATTTCTTGGAGTGGAGCAAGACATGCCCGGACAAATTACGCCTATGCTGCTCCCTCCACTGCTGAACCTGCTCCCAGTGACCTTATCACCCATCACATTATTTAATATGGTATTAATATCTTGTACCTGTAGCTTATTCTTTAAAATAAATAAATACATAAATAAAATAAACTTAATGAGCGATGAACAGATTTGGTGTGGAGGGGATAAAAGGACCCCTATAGTGTGTGCCAGCGGCTACGTCATTGTAGTCCTTAGCGGCCATTTCTTGGGTCAAAACACAGGTGTTTCAATTGTTTGATTGCATAGAACTAATGCTATAGTCTAATCAGAACACCTGTGTAAGGCTGTGTTTACCCAAGAAATGGCCGCTCTTAGAACTACATTTGGCACACCCTATAGGGAAGTGGTTCTCAGAGAGGGGTCCAGGGACCCCTAGAGGTTCTCGGGGTAGCCTGGAAACCAGACGTATCTGACATTGCAAAAAAAAAAAAAAAAAAAAAAACAACAACAACAACAACAACAACAACAAGAAAAAGAAAAAAATTAAGCACATTTGCACCGCTCAGTATATAGGTTACATCATATTTTGAGATGGTGGTCTGCGGCCAAATACATATAATTTGTGGGGTCCTTGACATGAAAAGGTTTTGACAACCACATGATATTATAGCAACATACGGTAAGTGTTTCAGAAAAATGATATGATTTAGAAGACATGTATAAGAATGGGCTTCAGATCTAAATGGGTTTAAGTGGTTATAAAGAACTACCCTGTGTAGAAAATCAACCATTCAATTAAACGCTACCTTTTGTTCTTTGTAGCTTCGCCCCGAGCTGAATGAGAGGATTAGTTCTAAAGCCTCGTTAAATAAACCTTAAACAGGACAGCTGTGGAAACAAGGAATAGATGTGAACATGATGTATTAGGAAAACTGAAAATCGTTTTTAAATTCAACAAGAAAAATGTCAATTTAAAAATGAGGTTCTTTCATGGCTGTAATATTTGTTTTGGAGTTCATAGATTCATAGGGCTAAATTACCCGTATCCAAATCATCCCCAAGCTGCGCGTGAATGTTAGATAAGAGACAGAGAGAATGCTCCATTTGAAAAATAATAGCCATCACAGGGATACTGCACGGGCAGGGGTGTCACACCAAATTCTGGGCCCTGGGTACAAGGATTCACTGCGGGCCCCCCATGTGCTTCTATTGAAAAATAGCAGATATACAAGCTCACAGCGCGGCACCGAGTGCTGCGCTGCGAGCTTGTAGATCTGCAATTTTTTCGAAAAATCGAACATTTGTGTTAGTCTTTGAATATTTCAAATCCTTCCAAGGTTTTTTGAAAAACCCATGTTTATATGTGAGTAGTGCTCAAACCTTTTCATGTGAAGGACCCCCAAAATGATATGTATTTGGCCACGGACCCCCAGGGGACCCCCCCCTCCAGGGACCCCCCAGAAGCATAATTTTAGTTACAAATGTTCACTTAAAAAATACATATATATTGAAAGATTTGCACACATTTTCACGACTTTTCAAAAATAGCAGATCTACAAGCTTGCAGCGCTGTGAGCTTGTAGAGCTGCTATTTTTCAATAGCTAAAGTTACTAGGGCCCCTCCACCTTGGGCCCTAGTAACTCAGTCCCACTTTCCCTCCCCTTGTGACGCCCCTGTGCACAGGGTACAGTATCACGCACGCACGCACGGTGGATGGATTCTAAAGGTCTGTGATGTGCATTCATTTTTTCCGTAAGCAATCAAAGAAGTGCTGCGCGTGATCTCCAAAAGGAGAATAAAAGTGAGGTCTGGAGGGAACAGTCAGACCGTTAAAGTAATTGGAAGTTGGACAATTTCATCAGCGTAAACAGTATAAAGTGCCAACGTAGTTGCTATGGCGACCACTTCTAGCCAGCTCGTTGTCTTTTGGACCACAATGGAAGAAAGGGCAATCTCAACGTGTGGAATATAAACGATATAAAGAGATATGAGACAAGAGAAACAATTTAAAGCCGTGTGCGCTGAAATCAAGGGTATTCTTTTCACACAGCTCTATTTGTATACGACTCTGCCGGGCGTAGGAACGGAGGGCTCAATTTGGGTGTCGGCATGGCTGGAGATTATAATGGCAGCTCATTTATTAGCTGCTTTATCTGGGAAGAAAGAAGAAAATCCAATGACGAGGAGAGAAAATCACTTGAAGACCCAAAGCAAGTAGAGGATTAATCAATCCGCCGTCCCGCCGGCGAGACGTTGGCCATTTTTGCCTTTTTCAATTGAAAGTTGAATTCTACTGAAATGTTTCCAAAAGAAGGATGTTCTTATTTCAGGGGAAGAGTAACTAAACATGTTCCAATCCAGTGATGATATAAAGTCCAAACCACGTTTTTCTTTTTTTTTTCATCAAGAAACCAACAGAAAACCCCATAGAACATAACAGTGGTGGCCATTTTGTGGTTCCACTAAAAAAAAGGCCATAGATTTTCCCATAGATTTCCAAAAATATTTACATCAATTCTATTCAAAGGAGCTTTATTGGCATGAGAAAACATACGTTTACATTGCCAAAGCAAGTGTCAAAATATAACAAACACCTATCGTCACTGTCGGGCAGAGACCAGCTCGTATCTCCAAGTTTCAAATGTGTACGTTCTTTCACCAAGTAAAGCCCTGCGTCATCATACAAGGCCGTCACACAAAAGTAGTGAAAACAGCAGATCTACAAGCACACAACACCTCGCACCGCAAGGCGTTGTGTGCTTGTAGATCGGCTGTTTCCACTAGTTTAAATCATTTTAAAATGTATAATACAAAACGAACGGTTTTGGACATACAAGGTTTTCACCCGACAACGACGATATTATATATCATGCATTATAAACCCAACCATTAATAAAAATGATTTTTTAATAGCGGCATAATGCTCACCGGCCAGCGATCATTAGACCAGTGTTTCTCAAACCTACAAATGTCAAGGTCTCCCCTTAACTCTGACAGAACCCGTTAGGGTTCATTTGGTCCCATTTGTACACTGTCAGAGTTACAGACTTGTATGGGTCAATTTAGACTCCCATAAAGGAACCCACTGATTCCCTGGGATCCACTTTGAGAACCACTGCATTAGACATTAGCCCATAACTGATATGAGTTGACAGTTGATTGTAGGAGTACCCACACGTAAAGGCACACACACACACACACACGCACGCACACACGCACACGCGCACGCGCACGCACGCACGCACGCACGCACGCACGCACGCACGCACGCACGCACGCACACACACACGCACTCACACGCACACGCACGCGCGCACGCACGCGCGCACGCACGCACGCACGCACGCACGCACACACACACACACACACACACCAGATTATATAATAGTAGCCCTTTTCCTTATTGCTAAATCCGATTGCAATGCATATCATTTGATTATACATCCGTTGCAGAGTGGAAGCGGTGCGTGGTGAAGGGATGTCATACAGATCCATAGATGGCCATTATGCTGTAGTAGAGGTTGATTAGAGACGTCATGGACAGGGAGAGGAAGATCTGAATCATTTCATCTGACATGTTTTGCTGCATCCCCGTCGACCTCATGTTTGTCAGGACTCTGAAGGAGATGACAAGACTGGAAGGACCAGGAAGGATGAACACTGCCTCGTTACACAGCATGTGACATGATGAACACTTGTACATGAACACTTGCATTCTGGATAAACAAGGGATTAAAGTCTTAGGGCCCTATTGTCGTCCATGCTAAACCCTAGGCTAAACCCCTACACTTCTTTGCCTTTTTTTACTATTTTGAAAAACATTTTTAAGTTGTTCAAATAGCTGATCTACAAGCTCACAACGTGTCGAGGTAGATCGGCTAATTGAAGTTTTTAAAATGCTTTTCTAAATAGTAATAAAAGGCAAAGAAGTTTAGGGTTTTAGGGTTTAGCTTGGCGAAAATAGGGCCCATAATGCAAAAATGACAGAGCTCTTTGTTTGCCACGTTGATGCAATGTGAAACATTGAATTTCAATGAGGAAAATATCTAATTATTATCTTGTTGGTTGTCATTGAGCTTTGATTCATCTCTATTTGTGACCCTGGCTCAAGGGGAGCAAACAATAGGCCTACCTATTTTTTTTTTCTAAGAAAACATCATTGCAAACAATCACAGCCGTTTCTGGGCCCATGGGGGCCCTAAGCATGATTCTGCTATGGGGCCTTCCTTTTATATATAAAAAAATATACATATGAACAAATAAAAAACAACAGGCAACGTATTTTTGCTATGTTTGATTTGTTCTTTTCTTATTTAAATAAAAAAATGAAAACTTCCCCATGGGGTGCTGGAACACCTGCAGCACCCCTAGTTCCCACGCTGTGGCAGAGTCCTGCTCAGTGGCCACTGTGCCACATTCACTTTCACTTTCAGCGGTGTGGCGATGCGCGGAAGCAAAGAAGTCACCACAGTTTGATTTGATCATTGCTCAATTATGAAGGGATTTCAAAGATTAAAACGTCTCCATATTGCTTGGGAAGTCTACTTCGCAGAGATTCGCTAATCGCGAGATTTCACATCGCGATTTCGGTTTGAAAACGATTAACCATGCAGCACTAGTTCTTTTCTGCTGAGGAGGGGGCGGTGGGGGCCTTTTTGGTCGGCGGGGGCCTTACACAGTCTGCGTAGTCTGCGTATGCGGCCCGCCGGCGCTGCAAACAATCAAATGATACAAGTGGTGAATGTTAGCAATGCTGCAATGCGAGAGTTAACCCGTTGGGAAAGCATCTGTGTCACTTTAGATTCTAGCGATTTACGTTTTTCAGAAGATTATTAGAAAGTAAAGCTGCTCGGGTGGCCTCGGAAACCCAGGCTTTTATTTTGGCGATCGGGCTCGGACGACGCAGTGATAAAGTCCCCGCCCACCACCACAGAGGTTGTTGGTTCCAATCCACCGTGGTGCAACTGGCTTCGTCAGGCAGGGGCGTCACAAGGGGGAGGAAAGTGGGACTGAGTTACCAGGGCCCAAGGTGGAGGGGCCCTAGTAACTTTAGCTATTGAAAAATAGCAGATATACAAGCTCACAGCGCGGCACCGAGTGCCGCGCTGCGAGCTTGTAGATCTGCTATTTTTGAAAAGTCGTGAAAATGTGTGCAAATCTTTGAATATGTATTCTTTAAGCGAACATTTGTAACTCGAGGGGGGGGGTCCCTGGAACTAAATATTTTGAGATGGGGGTCCGTGGCCAAATTCATATCATTTTGGGGGTCCTTCATATGAAAAAGTTTGAGCATCACTGACATGGAAACATGGGTCAAAAATAGCAGATCTACAAGCTCGCAGCGCGGCACTCGGTGCCGCGCTGTGAGCTTGTATATATATGCTATTTTTCAATAGTTAACATTCATGGGGGGCCCGCAGTGAATCCTTGTACCCAGTGCCCAGAATTTGGTGTGACGCCCCTGTCGTCAGGCGTCCGTGTGAACACAATAGACCGTTTGTCAGCCTTCTGATTGGTCCCTGAGACTCCCTGACTGGCCAACCAGAAAAAAACATTCACTTTTTGCTATCGGGGGTGGAGTTTGTGCAGTGGAGAATGTTAAATGTGGCTTTCAAAACTGTCCGCAGTGCGCGACACGGCGATCGCCCGGTACGGCCGCGATCTCGGCCGTGATCTCGCTCATCATAATGAATAAGCTTCAACAAACTAGTTCACATGGACCATATCAATGGTCTAAGAGTCACGATTGGGTACATATATTTTAAATGGGCAGAATTACGAAAAGCCAGCCTATTATGTGAGGTTAGGATTATAGTCCTCTTCCTACCCAGGATGCAATGCGCGGTCTATTCTCTTTCTGATCCAGAGGATTAAACTAATTAAAACATTTATTTTCGGGGGGAAAACTACTGTTTTGCTATGTAATTACTGTACCTTTTTCTTCCCTTTTTATTAATATCACGTAGATGTGTTTTTTGTGGTACTTTATATAGCTGTAATGAGGCTATGAAGGGAAAAAAAATCCCATCCACTACCACTATAAAAGAATCTGCAAAGAGGATTCTGTCCCACTGGGATTAAACAAATTAAAACATATATTTTCGGGTAAACCCCCTGTTTTGCAATGTAACTACTGTACCTTTGTCTTCCCTTTTTATTAATATCACCTAGATGTTTTTCCTTTGGTACTTTATATAGCTGTAATGAGGCTATGAAGGGGGAAAAAAATCCCATTCACTGCCACTATAAAAACAATCTGCCCAGGGTCAAATGTCCTATCATAGTAACAGGGCAGAATGGGGCGGGATTTGCAAAAGGGCTTATTGGCCCATGCTTCGGGACAACTGCATCTTACAGAGGCTCTAGAGCAGTGGTTCTACAAACCTTTTCAAGTCAAATACCCCTAAATTTACTGTATTTGGCCACGGACCACCATCTGAAAGGATCTTGTGCCAGGGTCCCCCAGAGTAGAATATTTGTTTTTATATTTTGCTAACATTTTCCAAGAATGTAACACGCAGTAAGCTTGAGATCTGCTATTTTTGAATAACCAACATAGAAATGTATAAAATGGTTAAATGATTGTGATGCTATATAAAGCCAGGACTCCTGGAGGGCCCGGACCCCACTTGGAGAACCGTGACAGTCAATAACGTTCTGTCAATAATCTGCTGTCATATTTGTTATGATCATCTTAAATTGAAGCTGCCGCTGGTGACTGAAGTGAAGTGCCCCAACTCTCTAACGTCAGTAGAGAGTTGGGGCACTTGATAGACTAGTCCATTACATCTAATCTAATCCAATAAATCCAATATATCCAATCACAATTTCTGCAGCTGCCTGACAAATGAATACATCCGTAATCCCTATCAGTAAAATGCATTCGGTGGTCGTTGCAAAGTCTATCCATTTGTGACTCATTGCATTTGTACACTGTTTCTCGGCTAAAGCTGGATTTGTCTCCACCTGCCCTACAAAGGCAGAGTGCAGTAACTACGTTTTCGAATTTCACCAAAAAATGGGTTTAAAAGTGTTACAGCTGATCAGCCAAATGAGATGAAGATATAAAAGTGATATTGCACTGATTGTACACCTGTTCTTGAGGTAATTGTTCATCCCCCAATATCATGAAGGCTAATTTGACCGTTGGGCGACACAAATAATTCGGTGTGTTCCAAAACGTAGTTACTGCACTCTGCCTTTGTAGGGCTGCTAAAATGCTTTGCCAGTAAAGACAGATCTTTAGTGCAGGGGCTCTGGAACCAAAGGAGAAGAGGAGAGATACAGAAACAAATCGATATAGGACCCCCAGGAGACCCAATGTGTGTTCAATATGTGTGCATGTGAACGTGTGTTCTTGTGCGCATGCAGTCATATTCATATGTGCAGCGCAGCCTGAGCTGTAACGTGGCCCCCCTGCCCTGCCTTTGATTCGTCCCTTCCTAAGAGATTTCAGACAAACAGAGGCTGAGCTCAGGGGTGTCGCACCAAATCCTGGGCCCTGGGTACAAGGATTCACTGCGGGCCCCCCATGAATGTTCTTCATAGGGGGAGGGGGTTTAACCCATTTAGACTTGGAACACATTATTTTGTGCATTAACCGATGAAAAATAGCAGATCTACAAGCTCGAAGCACGGCACTCGAGCTTGTAGATCTGCTATTTTTGAGTCTTCGAATATTTTAGTCTTTGAATATGTCAATGTTTCTATGTCGGTGGTGCTCAAACCTTTTCATGTGAAGGACCCCCAAAATGATATGTACTTGGCCACGGACCCCCCATCTCAAAATTAGGTCCAGGGACCCCCCCAGAAGCTTTTTTTAGTTACAAATATACATATATTCAAAGATTTTATATATATATGTATATCTGCATACACGTTTTCACAACTTTTCAAAAATAGCAGATACACAAGCTCGCAGCGTGGCACTCGGTGCCGCGCTGTGAGCTTGTATATCTGCTATTTTTCAATAGCTAAACTAAGTATAAAATAATTCCCTCCACCTTGGGCCCTAGTAACTCAGTCCCACTTCCCCACCCCCCTTGTGACGCCCCTGGCTGAGCTAACAATGCAGGCCAGGCTGAGCAGAGCTGGATGCTTCCCACCTACACACACACTGCTGCTTTCTCTGCTCACTTCTTATCACCTCAACAGCCTCTCACAGCTTCCAACAGCCTCACCTCCAATAGCACTCTCTACCCTGAGTAATAGTTCCATTAACTGGTGGCATAGGACCGATACATAATAATAACCACAGTGATATATGCCGCCGTGAGCATGCACGCATGTACAGTATGTGTTCTATAGGGTGAATGATATTAGAGGTTGTGCCTATCTGGCCTCTCCCACTCTTTGTTTTAATAGTAGGTAATGTACTGCATGCATGCATGCATGCACTGAGTGGTTTGTCAAACGCACAGTAGACAAACAGTAGATAAATACTGCTGTGGGCAGAAGAAGCCTTTAAGTGTTCATGAAATGTGTGTGTGTGTGTGTACGCGTGTGTGTGTGTGTGTGTGTGTGTGTGTGTGTGTGTGTGTGTGTGTGTGTGTGTGTGTGTGTGTGTGTGTGTGTGTGTGTGTGTGTGTGTGTGTGTGTGTGTGTGTCCTCCTGACACATGGTGCTGTTGTGTTTGTCTACCAGTGTAGTTCAGTGTAGGAGGCAGACTGGCAGTGGTGTAGAGTAACCAAGTACATTTACTCTAAGTACTGTGCTTAAGTACAATCTTCGGATCTCGGATCCAAATATTGTACTCTTACTCCACTGCATTTATTTGAAAACTTTAGTTAGGTCCACTAGTTAGGCTACTTTGCAGATATCTAACTATTAATTTACTGAATGTCTGTCCACCGTTTGACCAACTGTCTGCATGCTGACATCACTGACACTAAATAGTGTCGCCACCATGGTAACAATGCCCAACTGACATCAACAAAGCCCAACTGACATCACTGACTGACATCATTTCAGTGCCCAAATTTGGAGATGACATCACAGACTGGCCTGGACACGGAACACCATATATGGGCATAAAATAGTGCCAGCCAGACAGACGGATACAACGGTATTGCACAACTGGACATCGATGGTGACTGTTCTGGGTTCTCCAACATCACTTCTGAGACTCCCACATTCAATCCCTCACACACCCCGGGCACAGGACTAGTAATTTAAAATGTTATAAAACATACATAAACCACTTTAGCCCTATTTTATACCTTGTCCATTTGAAAATAGCCCAACTACGATGCGACGCGTTGTGAGCTTATAGATCTGCTATTCTCAACACTTTCATACTTTTCCTCAAGTACATTTTGAATTCCAGACTTTTACTTGTAACGGAATATGTCTATATTGCACATATTATTGCAGTATTGATACTTTTACTTAAGTGAGTACTTTTTCCAACACTGGGAACTGGAGAATCTGGCTGCTCCCCAGCAGCTTAGTAACAACTGTATTAAATCTCCCACTGACTGCACTAAACAAGTGATGAGCATCTCTTCACAAAGCACATCGCTACCAAAACACTTTCTATTGTCCCAAAGACATTTCCGCTGGGCTGTTAAATCAATTACGACATGCTGTTTTTACCAATCATAAAAGTCTTTGTCCTGGTCCTTAAAACGTGTATTAAAATGTTTAAGGTGATACACCATGAAAATTCACTTTTCCTATTTTAAAACCTTTTTTTGGGGTCCCACTAGCACCTTCTATCCTCACAAAGTCCCATTTCAGACCGTTGTGTCTTTCTCTGGTTTTGGGAAGGTGGAGGTTAAAAGCATCCCACGGGTTCTCAAAACAGGCTGTCCAGATTTGCTGCCGTTGGTGACGTCATAAACGGCCGTTTTTGAAGATTTCGTCTCCACTTTTGGAACGTAACAACCACAGTTGTAAAGGGTAAAAAATTGAAACGATACACAGTGGGAAGTAACAGCAAAGGTGATAAAACCACACCCTCCCCTGGACGATGATGCGTACGTCCAGAGGCCGATGAACTCGCTTTTCTGAGCCTAATTATTCAAAAAACTACATATTGCAGAAAAAAACTCTGAATGTTGAAAGTTCATTTTTGTGTGTATAATTGAGGCCAGGAAACATGAAAAAAGCCTTAAAATAAATATTTTTTTTTTTTAATTTGATGCCATATGACCTTTAACATATATGGTGGAACAGTGGCATTACACTTTCAGGGATGTTGTCATGTTGCGTACAACAG